>NC_064814.1:56211580-56223089 GCF_023721935.1 Panthera uncia
TGGGGGGGCGGGGCGGGGCGAGCCTGCTCTGCCAGCTGATTGGCTGGCGGGGGCGCGCCCGGGGCAGGGTGCGGGGCGGGGGGGAGGGGGGCGCCCACCGCTCCCGCGGCCGCTGCCCGCGGCGCCCCCAGCTCTTCGGGGCCCGGTGTGCGGGCCCGTTCGAGAGCTACCTGCTTTTCAGCCGCGTCTGCGGAACGGAAGGGAGGGTCCCGGACTTCAGTCCCAGACGGTGGGGATGGCGATGGCTTCCGTGCGGATCCGACAGGCCGAGGAGGGAGACTGTGGAAATATCCTGAAGCTGATTCGGGTGACGGCGGCGGGCCGGAAACCGGGGGCCCGGAGGGGGTCCCGGTAGCCTGGCCGCGGGTGGGGGCGGGGAGGCCAGGCTGCAGTGGGAGGGGCGCGCCTGGGGAGGGTGCTGCCCTGATCCAGCCTCTGTCCCCACGCCGGGACCCCCTGCCCTGATCCAGCTTCTGTCCCCACGCCGGGACCCCCTGCCCTGACCCAGTCTCTGTCCCCCACACCCTAGGAACTAGCCGAGTACGAGAAACTCTCGGACCAGGTGAAGATCAGTGAGGAAGGTGGGGGCCCAGCACCGGCATCCTGATGGAGGCTGGGGAGGAGGTAAGGGATGGATGGGTTCCCAGGCCAGGCACACACCCAGGCTTTTTCTCTCTTTCCCACGACTCGGATCTCCGCAGCCCTGAGAGCAGACGGCTTCGGAGAGAATCCTTTCTATTGCTGTTTGGTGGCTGAACTTCTTCCCGCCCCCGGGGAGCCACAGGGTAAGAACCCTGGGACCTGGGGGGTTCCCCTCGCCTGTCCCTCTCAGAGGTCTCCCGCAGGGGCGCAGAGGCCTGAGCCCTTTTTTTTCTCTCCTTCTCAGGGCCCTGTGTGGTGGTGGGCTATGGGCTATACTACTTCATCTATAGCACTTGGAAGGGGCGCAACGTTTATCTGGAAGACATCTATGTGAAGCCCGAATACCGGGGTACGGGGGGGGGGGGGGGGTGGGGCTGGGGGGGGAGGAAATCAACCCAGACCCACCAGCATCCCCTGGCTCCTAATCCCAGCCTTATGGCCTTTTCAGATCCCCTTCAACTGAAACAATCTTCTTTGTTTTGTTTTGTTTTGTTTTTTTGGTCTCTTTTCCCCCACAACAGGTCAGGGGATTGGTTCCAAAATAATCAAAAAGGTGGCTGAGGTGAGGAGAGGGATGGGGCCACCGGCCGGGTTCTGGAAAAGCAAGCATGTATGAGAGGAGCCCAACCCCCCCTCGGGTTGAACGGTGAGGAAAGCTTCCTTTTGAGAGAAAGACTAAGTGATGTCTTCTCCCACAGGTGGCCCTGGAAAGGGGCTGCTCCCAGTTGCGCCTCACAGTCCTGGACTGGAACAAGGGGGCCATGGACTTGTACAAGGCCCTGGGTGCCCGAGACCTGACTGAAGCCGAGGGCTGGCACTCCTTCCGCTTCGAAGAAGAGGCGATGAGGGAGTTGGCAGGAAAGTGACGCCGTTCCTTGGGCATCTCTGTCTTTGGCCTCCTCCCTCCCCACCTGCTCAAGCACTGACAGAGGCCTCCCGGAAGGAAGAGAGGTTGGGAGCCGCTCAACCGGAAGTACAGAAAGAGCAGAATTGAGGGAGAGGCCCTTCCATCTCCCTGTTGAGGATGAGAATTGCTGAGCCCCGATGTGGTGCTGGTGGAGGAGGACTTGATGGTGCAATAAAGCTCCGGCCCCTTCAGGACCCTTCTCGAGTGCCCTGCTTGGTGGAGGCTGCTGCGGGGGGGGGGGGGGGGGGAAGGTGGGCCCAAGGTGACTTTCGCTCACCCTCCGTGGGCCAGAGCCCCGGCTCCGGGCTGTGGAACATGGAGAAAAGAAGAGCAAAGTGCCAGCTTGGCACATCAGGCTTGTCGGTCACAGTTGGGACTCAGACAAAGGCCTCCAGTGTCCGAACTGCACGCTACAGGACGCAGGACTGAGGCTGGCCCGCTGGCTCAACATTTGGAGCAGGATGCCACCTGCTGGTGGTGTTTCGGGGGCCCTGGGAAGGACCACTGGCCTCCACTTAAAAAAAAAAAAAGTCTGCTCAGCCTGCCAGTGCTTTTTTTTTTTTTTCCCCAGAAGTCACAAAGTCCGTATTTTCAGTTCAGCAAAACCAAAGGACCCGTGGAGACAAGGAAGGAAACGAGCTTACGTCCTACTTTCGTACTATCTTATTACACAGATAATGCGGGTTCGTTGTAGAAAACGTGGAATGTTCGCGTGAAATAAAAATAGAATGCGTAGGGGCGCCTGGGTGGCCCAGTCGGTTGAGCATCTGACTCTTGATCTCAGCTCAGGTCTTGATCTCAGGGTTGTGAGTTCAAGCCCTATGTTGGGCTTCACTGAAAAAGAAAAAAAAAAAGCAGAATTTGTGATCTTACTTATATAACTGTTATTAATCCTCTGGTATCAACTCTTTAGAATTTTCAATGTCCATACATACACATGAGTAGTTAAGTGAGTAGAGGTGGGATCGTATACTTTCCAACAATATATCAGACCCATCTCCCTGTGCTATTAAACGTACATCCGTCGTCACTTTTGTGGGTGGCATATTCTTCTTTTTTTTTTAAGTTTTTTTTTAATGTTTATTTATTTTTGAGAGAGAGAGACAGAGTGTGAGTGGGGGAGGAGCAGAGAAAGAGGGTCACAGATTCCGAAGCAGGCTCCAGGCTCCGAGCTGTCGGCACAGAGGCTGACGCGGGGCTCGAACCTATGAACTGTGAGATCATGACCTGAGCCGAAGTTGGACACCTAACTGACTGAGCCACCCAGGCGCCCCTGATGGCATATTATTCTTTTTGTTGATGAACCATTGGTCATAATTTAGACACTGAATGAGGGCAGGCAAGTAACATAAACGTATAAACTGTAAGAAACACAATCTCGAGACTTCTACGGCGATGTAAAGAATTGAAGATCCGGGGTGTCTGGGTGGCTCAGTCGGTTGACTGAGTGTCCATCTTCAGCTCATGATCAGAGGTCAGAGGTCATGATCTCGTGGTTTGTGGGTTCAAGCCCCATGTCTGCTGTTAGTACAAAGCCTGCTTCGGATTTTGTCTCCCTCTCTCTCTGTTCCATTGTGTCTCTCAAAAATAAGCAAACACTAAAAACAAAAACAAAAGGTTGACGATCCACCTTAAAATCTAAATTATAAAAACAAAAGAGGGGTGCCTGAAGAGCGTGCAACTCTTGATCTCAGGGTCGTGAGTTGGAGCCCCACGTTGGGTGTAGACATTACTTAAAGATGAAATCTTAAAAAAAAAAAAAAGATTCAGCCAAAGAGAACACATCAGGGGCTCAATTCTTGAATGATTCCAATTTTGGGCCCTTCACACCAATTTAGAGCAGATGGGCCTTAGGACAATCTTGATCAGGAGATAATGAAGCTGGTCAACCCCTCCCCCAGATGGGAGCCAGAAAAATCCATTCTCCTATGGCTCCTTGGCTCATCTCAATCTGACAGGATTTATATCTTTTGGACGTGATCAACTTATCTAGTGATGGGGCTGTTTTTAAATGTCAATTGCATTGGAATGCATCCTTTCTGGAGAGATGCATAAAGAGAGTGTAGTTGCTTCTGAGGAAGGGGTCTGGGTGTCCAGGGGACAGATTTTCCCACTTGCTAGTTCAGATTTCCTGAGTTTTCTGCCATGCCAGGTTTCACTTCTTTTTCTTCTTCTTCTTCTTCTTCTTCTTCTTCTTCTTCTTCTTCTTCTTCAAACAAAAGGCTACATAAGTAAAACTCAATGCAGAGGCACCTGGGTGCCTCCGTGGGGTTAAGCGACCAACTCTTGATCTCCAGTTATGATCTCACCGTTCGTGGGTTCGAGCCCCGCATCAGGCTCTGCTGCTTGGGATTCTGTCTCTCCTCTCTGCTTCTGCGCTCTCTCCCTCTCTCAAAATAAATAAATAAATTTTTTAAAAAATGTTTAATGCAGAAGAAAAGGGCATAAACTAGGAAACGTAACGTTTCCCAAATTTCTCTTGTCCCCATCTTGTTTTGCCTTTGCTTCTTGGTGTGCACGGTTTTCATGTTATTCTCTCGGCCAGTTCTGGCAGGATGTCTGTACTCCAGCATCGCTCTGTCCTGCAGCCACAGCCGGCCTTGGGTTCCTGCCCACTCATCACTGTATGAGCCTCCTGCGAGGTGATTCTGTTAGACGTTCGGGCTGATCTGTATGAGGTGATAAGGCCCCGGGTTCTGGCCATGGCCGGGAGAACAGAGGGGAGGGCACTGAGGAGGAGGGCTTTTTAAAGGGAGCCTTGAGAAAGCATCATTCAGACAACTCTCAAATCTGTCAAACCTGCACATTGCTGTCACCACTCTTTGAAAGTTGCCATAGCCTCCTGACTTCCCAGCCCCCTCCTGTAAGAGCCCCCTTCCATGAGGTTATTAATATTTTTTTAATACATATTTTTTGAGACAGAGAGAGAGCACGAGCAGGGGAGGGGCAGGGAGAGAGGGAGACACGGAATCCAAAGCAGGCTCGGGGCTGTCAGCACAGAATCCGACTCGGCACAAACCGCAAGACCATGACCTGAGCCGAAGTCAGATGTTTAATTGACGGAGCCACCCAGGGGCCCCGGTATTTTTTTTTTTTTTAATCATAGTTATGCATGTTATTTATTTATCTATTATTTACCTAAAATGTTGGGTTTTTTTTTTTTTTTCTTAATTTATTTTTGAGAGAGAGAGAGTGCAAGCGGGTTGGGGCAAGGAAGGGGACAGAGGATCCAAAGCAGGCTCCACGCTGACAGCGCTGAGCCAGATGCGGGGCTGGAACTCACCAACCCTGAGACCCTGAGACCCTGAGACCCGACCAGAGCCCAAGTCAGCTGCTCAATCAACTGAGCTACACCCAGGCGCCCCTACTTGGTACGATTTAAAGAGTCCCATACTGCTCTACCGCTGATAGAAAAAAACAGTAGTCTTACAACTCCCAAGGTTCTCGAAAGACCATTGGTTCAATTGAGTGTTTAAATTGTTACTATGTTTTGTCTTGGACTCATCTGTATATGTCAGACTAAAAATAGCACCCAAATGCTGCCGCTTCTCCCTGCTTCTGCTTTAGCGCGAGCACTGACTTCCCACCGCTCACTCTCTGTGCGGCCGCCACCGCCACCCCAACCCCATTCCCCAGCCTGCCCGTGCTTCCAACATTGTATCACAATTCCGGATGGATCTGTTGGGTGTTTACACTGCCGTGATTATGCAAATACTCTGCACAGTCGAGCCCTGTGGATCCTTCCCCCCACCCCCAGCCATTTATGTGTTTTCTGGAACTGATACTTTTTTTTGTCCTTTTTGTTTGCTTCGTTTTCCGTGTACTGCGCCCCCCAAATTCTCCTTTAGTTGTGGTACCTGTGCTCTAAGGGTATACAAACACGTAAGGAATTTGATCTCTTCCATTTGAAGAATCTCCTGGCGGAGACTTTAGACCTGCTTGCTCCAACAGAGTGGCTGATCTTTAGACCACACTGCGGGTTCTCCCTGCACAGCCATCTTTTCTTTTAAGTTTTTATTTATTTATTCTGAGAGAGAGAGTGAGCATGGGGGAAGGGCAGAGAGACAGAGAGAGAGAGAGAGAGAGAGAGAGAGAGAGAATTCCAAGCAGGCTCCACACCATCAGCACAGAGCCCAGCGTGGGGCTCGAACTCACACACCGTGAGATCACGACCTGAACTGAAATCGAGAGACACTTAACCAACTGAGCCCCCCTGGGCGCCCGCCTTCTGGATTCCCTTGCGGGATACCTGTCTCTTCCATCTTTTCCTTAGTTTATTTTGATAGAGCTGCTGCTTCTTTTTTTTTTTTTTTTTTTACATTTTATTTATTTTTGATAGAGAGCACGCACACGCACAAGTAGGGGAGGGGCAGAGAGAGGGAGACACAGAATCAGAAGCAGGCTCCAGGCTCTGAGCTGTCAGCACAGTACCGGATGCGAGGCTCCGACCCACAAACCAGTGAGATCATGACCTGAGCCGAAGTCAGTTGCTTAACCGACTGAGCCACCCAGGTGCCCCTTGATGGAGCTTCTTAAGAAAAGATACTTGGGAGATAAATTTGTTGGGGCCTTGGGGCACCTGGCTGGCTGTGTTGGAAGAGAATGCAACTCTTGATCTCAAGGTGTCAGGGTCGTGAGTTTGAACCTGACGTTGGGTGTAGAGATTGCTTAAATAAAAACTACAAAGAAAATTTGTTGGGACCTTGCAAGTCTGAAAATGTTTTTGTTCTACTCTTGTACTTGACAGCGTGGCTGGGTATCTAACACTAGGTTGGAAATAATTTGCCCTAAGAATTTTGAAGGCATTTCTCCATGGCCTTCAAGCTTCTGCTGTTGCCTCTTACCAAGAAGCCTGAAAAGTTTCTTATTCTGGAGTCTTTGTATGAAGCCTATTTTTATTCTCCTTCTCTTTTCCCCCAACCACAACTTTTAGGATCTTCAGTTTTTCCTCGCCTTCTGACATCTTATGTGGAAATGTTTTAGTGTGGACCCACTGGGTCTTTGCCATCTCGAAACTCATGTTCTTCAGTTACAGAAAAACGTTTTTTAAATTATTATTGTTTTTGGGGCACCTGGGTGGCTCAGTCAGTTGAGCGTCCGACTTTGGCTCAGGTCATGATCTCACGGTTTGTGGGTTCGAGCCCCGCATCGGGCTCTGTGCTGACAGCTCGGAGCCTGGAGCCTGCTTCGGATTCTGTGTCTCCTTCTCTCTCTGCCCCTCCCCCACTTGTGCTCTGTCTCTAGCAGAAATAAATAAATGTAGAAAAAAATTGAGCCACCCGGGTACCCCTCTGGGAGATTTTTAAATTTTTATTTCCTAACACTTCTATTGAATTTTTATTTCTGCTTTCATGTTTTTAATTTCTAGGAGATCTTTCTTTGTTTTTTGTTCTTTGCATTTTAAAAACATTCTGTTGCTTCATGGATATATATTTTCATCTTTCTGAGGATATGATATTTTTTTTTAAAATGTTTTTCGTCTTGCATAATCTTTCACTTTAGAGGCTTTCCTCAAATGTCAGGCAGTCCTCAGTTGTCTGCTCATATTTAAGATTGGGATGCTAAGGTACAAGTAGAAACTCGTGTGTGTGTGTGTGTGTGTGTGTGTGTGTGGCAGATAAGGAGGTGTGTTGACTGTGGACTTCACTCTAGGGTGATCCACTAGGCCATTTCTTTGAGGAACCCCTAATGCCAGTATCCTTCTTCTTTTTTCTCATCTGATCAGATTTACCAGAAGACTCTTCTAGACTCCCATTTGAATTTTTTAAATTAAATTTTTTTTTAACGTTTATTTATTTTTGAGACAGAGAGAGACAGAGCATGAACGGGGGAGGGGCAGAGAGAGAGGGAGACACAGAATCAGAAGCAGGCTCCAGGCTCTGAGCCATCAGCCCAGAGCCCGACGCGGGGCTCGAACTCACGGACCGCGAGATCATGACCTGAGCTGGAGTCGGACGCTTAACCGACCGAGCCACCCAGGTGCCCCCCAGACTCCCATTTGGAAGGTAGAAGCTTGGCTATATATATTCTTCTTCTTCTTTTAAATTTTACTTATTTCAGTAATCTCTACACCCGACAAGGAGCTTGAATTCACGACCGTAAGATCAAGAGTCTCGTGCTCCAAAAACTGAGCCAGCTGGGCGGCCCAGTCTGTACATATTCTTAGAGCTGGGTGAAGAAGAAATCTGAGGCAAGTCTCAACATTCAGTATGTAAACTTCCATTTAGTTCCCATTTTCAGTATCTAGCCAACATTCATCTAGCAATCTATCCATCATTCTGTCTTCCTCCCAATCCCTATGTACTTAGAAGTCCAAAGACAAGCTGGGCCATTCTTTTGACACATCCTTCATCATCCAGCTAGAGTAATCTTACTAAAAGGCAGTTTGGCTGAAAGTCCTGTAATGGTTCCCACTTCTCTCAGTAGAAAGTCCAAACTTCTAAATATGTTCCAGTCCCTGCAAACTTTGGCCCAACCCTTCCGGCCATGTGTTTCCTGTCCATGTTGGTTATAACCATGTTAGTTAGACTCTATACAGTCTAACCTCTGTACCTCAGAGGCACTGTACTCTCCCCTCTGGGCCTTGTGAATATGCCATTCCCCATCGGAAATGTTCTCCTTTTTCCCACTCCTGTCCTTTGCCTGAATGAACAATGACTACAGCCGGTGAACAAAAGTTAAACCCGAAAGGACTGTTGGTGTCAGAGGCTCGGAAGTTGGTGACGGTGTCACTTCTGAAACAAAATTCAGCTACTGCTATTGCTTAAGAGCCCAAATTCAAAGTCTCCAGTCTGACGGCCTGTACTCTTCCTTTTTAAAAATTTTATTTCTTTTTTTTTGGGGGGGGGGGGGGGGGGGGAGAGAGTGCGCGCAAGCGAGCACGCACAAGTGGGGGAGGAGTCCAGAGAGGGAAACACAGAATCCGAAGCAGGCTCCAGGCTCCGAACCCGGCAGCATAGAGCCCTACCTGGGGCCTTGAACTCCTGCACCGCCTAAACCCAACCCGGGGCTCTATCTCGTGAACCGTGAAATCAAGAGTCAGATGCTTAACTGAGCCACCCAGGCGCCCCAAGGTTTATTTTTGTTTTATAGCTTTAACTACGACTCATATGCCGATGATTCCAACATCCATCTCTCCAGCCGAGACCTCTCCTGGAGGAAGCACATGTGTGTCGATTGACCTGCAGAGCATTGATCCCTTCATTTCGGTTAATATTTGCCAGGCCAGGAACTGTGCTAGGTACCGGGTATACAATGGTGGGCACAGACAGACACGGAACCCAGTCTCTGGCCTCACGGACCTCACAGATGGCAGAAGACAGACGCTGGACAAATTATTAATAGTACAACCACGATGAGCACCCCAAAGGAGTATAGGATGCTTTGGCAGTGTGAGATGAAAGAACCAACCCAGTATAGGCACAGTGGAAGACTAAAAGAAATTATATATGTCGAACGAGACGTTTGTTGAAGACAAGAGATGTCCCCCTGAATGGTGGACCCTCAAACTCATCAACGTCTCTTCCAAAACTTTGCCTCCTGAGTTCTTTCTTCCATGTTTGGCATCACCATTCACTCAGTAACCCTGAGTACTTCTTCATGGACTCCTGACCCCACCCCACTCCACCCTCATCACCAATTCTCAGTGATCCCGCTGCAAACGGAACAGGCTCAGACCAGCTTGTCCCTCTGTTGCTGGCAGCCCTCATCCAAGTTAGGTCCTCAGCCTCTCTCTTTCCTGCAATCAATAGCTCTTCACGGGGTCCCCTCTCTCTTACCTGCAATCAATAGCTCTTCACGGGGTCCCGCGCCTTGGGACCACCCTTACTCTTTATCCTCCATAGTTGTAGAATGAAAATCTTATCCGATCACACTGCTTAACATCTTTCAGTGGCTCTTCAGTATTGATAAGGGAAAAGCCATTCTCCTTCATCTGATTTACAAGTCCCTCACAGCCTACCTTCCCGTAGCTCCTCAAGCCAAATGCTACTTGAACTGGTTGTGGTTCCCCAAAGGACATGCTTTCTGCTTCTCTGCATCACTGTAATTCCTGATATCTCAAGAATCCTTTTACTGCACTTTTCCTCTAGCAAACGCCTACTCAGCCCCCACCTCTCCATTCGCTTCCCCTCCTCAGTCTTTCCTGAAGACTTTCCTGAAGGTTTCTCTGAAGAACAACTTTTCATTGTCTCATTGGGATTCCCTCTCTACCTAGTCCTTATCTCTATCAGAACGTCAGTGGAACCCGATGCACTTATTTGTTAATTTGTTTAAACTTGTCAGTCCCTTCCCCAATGTATTATAAAATCCTTATGGGGGGGGGGGACTACTGCATCTTGTCTTTGTATCCCTGGCACTTATTAAGGCTGTTGGAACACAGTGAGGTCGATATAAACACTTGCTAACGGATCAAATGCACAACACGTGATCCTAATTTCTGTGCTACTTTATTTATTTCTGCAACTAAATTCCCTATCTCAGTTCAAGAATCCGGAGTTTTCCCTCTACTACCCTTACTCCGTAACATTTTTTCCTATTGTGAACATCCTCAGCATTTGGATACCAAATCTTGTGCCAATCTAAGTTGCCTTTGCTTTTTGGTACTGCCTTGAAATTAACCTTTCATTATATGCATGATCGGAATCTTCTCCGGGCAAGAACGCGACTCTTCAATCTACAGCACAGAGTCACACATGCTCCCGGGAGTCGATACGTGCTTGCGGACGATTAAGCACAGCGCACGCGCACCAGGCCTTTTTTTTTTTTTTCCTTTGACTCCTCTTTTTATTTTTTCCTTTGGAGCGTGCGCACCGAGAAAGACAAAGGTGGGGAAAGTGACCAAGCAGTCATTCAGGCGCATGCCCATCCCTCACTTGCCCCAGCCCGGGGAAGCTCACAGCGGCGAAGTGGGTGTGGCCTGCCCGGGAGCAGCAGAAACCCAATCCGACTGAGTGGGCTCGGCCCCTCCCTCCGCACGATTGGTTAGTTATCAGTGTTGTGGGGCGGGGAAAGGAAGAGATGTGGGCGGTGGAGTGGGGCGGGGGTGGGGGTGGCGAAGAAAGAGAGCCGTCTGGCTCTGCGCAGGCGCAAGGGGGCGACCAGGAGAGGGCGTGAGAGAGCAAAAGGGAGTGTGGAAGCCCTGATGCGCTGGCGAGCGCGAGCTGGGTCGCCAGCCTTGACGCCTGCGCCGTGGCCCTCGGGGCCCCGCGCGCGGCGGGCGGGTGCCCGGTGCGCCTGCGCAGTAGGCGGCGGCGGCAGGGGGAGGTGGAGGCCGTGGAGCGGCAGCGGCAGCAGCGGGTCCCGGGACTGAGGCAGCAGCGGGGGCGGCGGCAGGCGGAAGCTGAGGTGACGAAGGCAGCGGCGGCGGCGGCCGTTTCCCTCACGGTGGCGGAGACCAAGGCGGCGGCGGCGGACGGGGAGCGGCCCGGCCCCGGCCCCCTGCTCGTTGGCTGTGGCAGGGCCGCCGTGGGGCCGGCCCGGCTCCCGCCCCCCGCGGCTCCCCCTCCGGCTCCTCCCCCGGGGAGACGCCGGGGGCCCGGCCCGGCCCGGACTCAGACCGCCGCTGCAGCTGCCGCCGGGGCAGTCGGAGGCGGCGGCGGCGCCATGGGCGGCCTGGCCTCCGGGGGGGACGTGGAGCCGGGACTGCCCGTCGAGGTGCGCGGCTCCAACGGGGCCTTCTACAAGGTGAGGCGGCGCGCCGGCCGGGGACACCGGTCTTCGGCGCCCTCCCCCCAGCCAGGGAGGGGGAGAGTGGGGCGGGATCGCGCCTCTGGAGCGAAGTCCTGGCCCTTCGAACCTTAGACCCACGCTCCCACCCGCAGCCCTCCCGGGGAGACCTCTGGAAGTTCACCCCCTTCCTCCTGTTTTTGGTCTCTCTATTAATTACACCTGCTCTTGACCCCGGTCTCGGAGAGAATGAGCATCGGTGTTCATTATTGTGCTTGGATCAGCGTCCGCTCC
>NC_064814.1:56223489-56228135 GCF_023721935.1 Panthera uncia
CATTTAGATGAAGCCAGAGGGAGACTCCTCTTGCCGCCCAGGAATTTTTCTTTGTGTGACTGTTGTTATTTTGAGCCTCCTTTGGACTTTTGTGCCTGGAATCGCCGCAGAGACTTTTCTGATTTCCCCGCCTTCTTTCATTTTGCCCTGAGGAGCAACAGCAGAGATAGCTTCTTGTAACATCACAGGTCTGGAGAAGGGCCCCCTTTCTTTCACTTCTTTTCGTGCCTTCTCTCCCTTAGTAGATGGCTCCACCTTCATGCCCTTGGAAATGACTTTCTCCAGCTCTTCTCCTGTGAAGGCGTGTAGGTGGAAAGGGTCTCGAATTTGCCCTTGTGGTGGAAGGTTTCTGCCCCAGCTTCAGGTGATCAGTTCAGTGCAGCCTTTGTTACCCACCCTAAATGCCTGTGCATTTCTGCCTGGCCTCCCTCCCCAGATTTCTTTATAGTCAGTGCCTCTGGCTACTCTTATCTGTCTTAACTTATCCTATCAAGTTCAGTCTTTGGCGTTTTATCCACCACTTCTGTGTTCCAGTGTATTCCCCCAGGAACCACCTTATTCCAAGTCTGAAGGAAACTCCCAGAAGATCTCTTCTGTCATCTTTTTCTGCATACTTTTCTAACATGAGACTTTTTCTTCTAGCCTGCCTCCATAGCATTTCTGTTTTCTTTGGCAAAAGTCTCTAATTCCTTTCTGATTCCGATCGAGTACATTTGTCTCTTGTCTCCTTTTTCTTCAAACTTGCGTTACCTTTGTTGAAAGGCCCTTCCTGCTAAGATTTTAGCCCCGTGTTCCCCACTGTTTTGTCCTTCGTCCTGGTCTGTCCCACTCCTAAACTCTGGGTTCCAAGAAAAGTGATGCTTAGTGTTTGACATTGAGAGACGACGTTTGCTTTTGTTCTAGGAAGCACAGGAGCTAAGCATCGCTGGGAAAGATTGGTACCTAGTTCAGATTAACTGTGTGAGACGAACGGGAAGGGAGACGTTTCCCTCTCCACGTGTAAGCGTCAGACTGAAATCTCTGTCTGAGTTTTTCCTTTTTTCCGCTGTGGGCCCTGGCAGTGATGGGCTTGGGAGAATCAGGGAGAGGATATTTTGAAATCAGAGAGTAGAGTTTGCAGTTGAGCTGAAAGCCAGGTGATGTGGGTTTTCTGTTCAGGCCACGTTAGCATTTTGTGCCCCATGGCACAGTTAAAAACAAACAAATCCGTAAATTCAGACTAATCTTTCTTCAACTTTTCAGTGACATATAGATACTTAGCCATTCTGACCTTGCTACTGATTTAATATTCATGACTCAGCAAACTTTGGTGTGGGTCAAAGAGTGTTTACCATGTTTCTAGAATTATGAATTTGGGAAGGCCCCTTTCTCCTGTCTTAGAATTGGGTCCTGCTGTTGATCCTCCCA
Source organism: Panthera uncia (assembly GCF_023721935.1). Classification (NCBI taxonomy): domain Eukaryota; kingdom Metazoa; phylum Chordata; class Mammalia; order Carnivora; family Felidae; genus Panthera; species Panthera uncia. The sequence goes on from NC_064814.1 coordinate 56,224,897, forward strand.
AGTTAGGACAGAGGTCGGGTCTGGGACCTCCCTTCTCCTGTAGCTATCCCGCCAACTCTTCTCTTTCTGCCGGCTCTTAAGTGTATTGTATTCTCTGAGCTGTACTCTCAGATAAAATGTCTGTTCACCTTTCAGGGCGCAGTTATCAAGTTCCCAGGCCTTGCCTGGGTACCCAAATTTCCATTCCTTTCTCAAGAAATTTAGCATCCTCAGCCTCAACCTGTGGTTTTTACCCAGGCCCTGCCTGCTTTTCTCCCAGAAGTCCCTCCTCTCAGAGCCCAGGACTAGGATGGAGGTGAGGGCTAATTGCATACTTTGTAATCTGAGGAAACAAGCATCTAGAAACCTGGGTCACTCTTCTGTCTGGTCCTAGGCCCTATAAGCCAAAGCCACGATATGCCATGGCCGCCGAATTGAGTCATCTTTGCATCTAGTTGGCCTTGTAGAGATTGACTCACCTGCTCTTGCCCTCACCTGCTTATCTTCTTAATGAGCATGGACTGAGCAGAACTGGGAGCTCACCTTCTTCCGCTGGTATCTTTGGAGGAAAACAGACCGGTGATGCAGGTGAGAGTAAGGAGCAGAGACTGGGTTGGAAGATGAAGTTGAGGAGCAAGCTTGTTTGGGAGAATATTTGAAGGAAAAAGACCCTGGAAGTATAAGAGTGTGTGGCATTTGGTTGAACTGCTGAGTAATGTGTAGAGAAACTCCATTTCTGAGCTCTACGTTTCTGCCTTGGGGATGATGGTAGCTGAAAACACAGGGATTGCTACTTCTGCCTGAGGGCCAACCCTGACATATTGGGGGAGAAGTGGATTAGGGCTGTAGGCATATCTTTTGTGGGTGAGTATATCTAGGAGTGGGAACCTCTTCCCAAGGGAGAAGACAAGTGGTTCTCTTCTTCTGTCTCTTCCACTGCCTTGTATCTCATCCCTAAATGTTTTGAGAATAGCTCTCGCTCTCACACTATTTTCCAAGGTTGGAGATAGACGTTTTGGACAAAGAATTGGATAAAGTCAGAAGAGGCTGGTTGAAATGTCTCTAGAAATCCAGACAGACCCTCATAAAGGGAGAAAAGAAGAGGGAAGCCAGAGATGCAGTGTGAGTGCTTATGGGAGGAGGACCCAAAAGGCAAGAAGGACTTGGGCAAATAACTGAGGAGCAAAACTGTGTCAGAAGACTTGGCGTGGAGAATAGTAGGAGTGGGTATTGATGGAGCTGAATGAAGAGTGGAGAAAACCTGTCTGGGGAGGGGAATGACAGAGAAGAGTACGGGTGAGGAAGAGGCCGGGCAGCCCCGGGAGTACTAAGTTCCCTGGACAGTAGGAAGGTGCCGTAAGATCTATGCCGAAAGAAGGGAAGGGCGGTCAGCCGGTATCGAGAGTGAAATCTGGATTTCGCTTTTCCCACCGTAAGGAAACAGCAGTACAGTAAAATGTGCTTGACCGGTTCTTGCAGGTGCGAGGGAGACGAGTCTGCATTTTTGGTATTTTCTCTCCTGAGCTCAGCTTTTGTGCCTAGCCGCAAAGCTTGGGAATAGTTCTTGTGCATTAGCCTTTTGAAACCCCTAATTTTTAAATTTTTATTTAAAAAAATTTTTTGTTAATGTTTTATTTTATTTTTGAGAGACAGAGAGACAGCATGAGTGGGGGAGGAGCAGAGAGAGAGGGAGACACAGAATCCAAAGCAGGCTCCAGGCTCTGAGCTGTCAGCACAGAGCCCGACGCGGGGCTCGGGGCTCGAACTTACGGCCTGTGAGATCATGACCTGAGCCGAAGTTGGACGCCTAACCGACTGAGCCACCCAGGTGCCCCTGAAACCCCTAATTTTTAGAAACAGCTTTATTGAGGTATAAACAGTGAAGTACCTGTATTCAAAATATAGTTTGTTAAAGTTTTGACATACGTATATCTTTCTAAATATCTGTATAGATCTATGTCAGACCGTGACCACAATCAAGATATTTCCTTCACTCCCAAAAGTTCCCTGTCAATCATGGATCTGCTTTCTGTCATTAATAAATTAATTTGCACTTCCTGATTTTTGAACTAAAGTGAAAAGGCAATTCAGTAGCGAAAGGGTAGTCTTTTCAACAAATGGTGTTCAAATAACTGGCTATTCATGGATAAAAAATGGCTTTTGATCATATCTTGCACCATATGCAGAATTCAACTCAAAGTGGATCACAAACCTAAATGTAAAATAAAAACTATGAAACTTCAGAGGAAGAAATATAAGAAAACCTTGTCGCCTTAGATTAGGCAAAGGTTTCTTAGGAAACTAAAAGCTCAATTCTAAAAGAACAGATTGATCAGTTAGACTTTCAGAGTTAGTCCCTAATTTTGAGTATGTGAAAAGTCGAGAGAGAAGGTAGAAAAATGGGGGAACACACAGCCTTGGCCTCTTCAGTGAGGACACAGGCAGTAGGAAGTGGACCAGCTAGTCCGTCATCCCTGTTCCTCTCCCATGTCATGATCTCAAGATTGGGGTTTTCTACGAATTTTATCCTTTTCATATTCATGGCAGTGTATCACAGTCTAGGATTCCAGAATCTCAGATCACTGAAGTCACGATTTTTCCTTCTGTAAATTGTGTTCATCGTTTTGAACACCAGTGTCCTGATTATCCACTTAGGACCCAGCCGTGAAGGCACCAAGTTTGCTCAGGTCTCTTGCTGCATCGGGGCGCTAGACCCTCCTCTCTCTTGGCGGATCCTGATGTCCTCTAGGTGTTCCAGGACAGCCTCACACTGTCTCATGGGATATTCTTAGCCCTGCTGTGTGTTGTTGGTATTTTAATTGAACTCTGGCAAGTTGCTCAGCACAACAGGAGACAGACAGATAGGGAGGCCCCTGTGGGAGCCATGCTAGACCGTCGGTTTCCAAGCTGTTCTGATGGAGGTGGTTTGTCCCCCTTCTATTTAACTTCTGTCTCATCTTATCTGTGGATTTTGCCACTTTTCTTTCCCTGCCAGTACCATGTCCTTTGTCTCTATCTCAACATTTCGTACTTTTTCCCCAGTACAGGTTTTTCCGGCCCTATCTTTAGATTGCTTCTGTCCCCATCTAATACTCTAGGTAACGGCCTCTAAATATCTCTGTTCCCTTGATGGCCACAGTGGTGGTAAATTGTCATTTTCTTTCTCTCTTTTTCTTTCTTTCTTTCTTTCTTTTCTTTTCTTTTCTTTTCTTTCTTTCCTTCCTTCCTTCTTTCCTTCCTTCTTTTCTTTTCTTTTCTTT
>NC_064814.1:56228145-56272893 GCF_023721935.1 Panthera uncia
CTTTCCTTCCTTCCTTCTTTCCTTCCTTCTTTTCTTTTCTTTTCTTTTCTTTTCTTTTCTTTTCTTTTCTCTAATTTGTCCTAAAATCCATTCTAGGGCTTTGTGAAGGATGTCCATGAAGACTCTGTCACCATCTTCTTTGAAAACAAGTAAGACCTTGGGAATAGAGAATGCAGCATACTGGGTCCTAGAAGGAGAGTGGAGAAGAAGGGGTGGCTGAGTCCTATGAGGCCTGTAATAGGTGGGAGAGAGCCAGGGCTTTGGGGGAGGGGCGGTCAACTTCTATGGATCCCAGGTGAGGGTGGGGGACATTTGACCTAGTATTTAGGTGCTAGCAAGCGACAGAAGACACCAGTATGGAGGAGGACCTGGCATTTAGCCTCTGATCACCAGAGAAGGTGGCAATTGCTCAGAAGAGGCCATAACCCCCTCCTGAAGAAACGGGCAACCACATTGGCCCGAATGGCTTTCATGTCACGGTTTCCCTTGCAGCTGGCAGAGTGAGAGACAGATTCCCTTTGGGGACGTCCGGCTACCGCCTCCAGCTGACTATAATAAAGAGATCACAGAAGGGGATGAGGTTGAGGTAAGGGCCACGGGGCCCACCCTTTCTAGATGTCACTTTTCCCAGGATTCTGCCATCTTCCTTGCCCTGATACTCGTACCCTAGGCTCCTCACTGCTTGGTTCACTCTCCTTCCCTCTCCATGCTGAGCCGCTACACCCAGCCCGGTGGCCTGTGAAAAAGTGAAATGCACCGGTTCCCTGTCACTGTATGTCCAACCAGACTCTCAGGGGCTTCCCAGTTTCGAGGAGTCACTTTTCCTCCGTCTATGGTAACGGCACATAAAATCACAGTCTGATTTTTAGTTTGCTCCTTCCTCTAGTTTCCTTTGTCTTGGCGTAGCGCGCCAGTCAGGTGTCTGAATGCTTCTTCAACTCGTGATGTTTGGGGATGGTCCTCAGTAAGTCTTTTATTTTCAACTTTTCTTCAGGTTTATTCTCGAGCCAACGAACAGGAACCTTGCGGCTGGTGGCTGGCCAGGGTGCGGATGATGAAGGGAGATGTGAGTTGACTCGGAGGCCCTTGGAGAGCTGTTGAGGCAAAGATCGTGGTCACAGAAGGGTGGGAGACAGGTGCTCAGGTCATCCCCAACTTCTCCATTCTTTCTCCCTTTCTGCCAGTTCTATGTCATCGAATATGCTGCCTGTGATGCCACTTACAATGAGATTGTCACCCTGGAGCGGCTCCGGCCAGTCAATCCCAATCCTCTTGCAACCAAAGGCAGCTTCTTCAAAGTGACCATGGCCGTGCCTGAGGATCTGAGAGAGGCGTGAGTTATTGGTGTCGCGAGGGGGCCCCCTTGACATTCCTCCTCCGCCCTGATTTCTCCCAGCGCTCTCCGTCCTGTCTTCTCCAGAGCCCCTTCTGCTCCCAGTTCCTCTCTTCGTCCCTGTTCTCTACCTCAGTCCTTCCTCTTTTCTTGTTTTTGTCATCCCCCCCCCCCCCCTCCCCTGAGCCTCTGACTGCACTCTGCCCTGTGCCTCCGAGCGCTCTTCTCTTCCTCTGCAGCTGCTCAAATGAAAACGTCCATAAAGAGTTCAAGAAAGCGCTGGGAGCGAACTGCATCTTTCTCAACATCACAAATAGTGAGCTCTTCATTCTGGTGAGTTACTCCACCTGAGTTTCACGTAAGCCCTTTTAGCAATTTTTCCTTCTACCTTTTTAACTCCTTTGCAGAAAGGAAGGAGCTCAGAGGTGCTTATATTTACTTGTCAAAGGAGACTTTATTGTTCCTGACCCCCGAGGGCCCAGGTAGCCCACGTTTCCCTAGTTTCCCTCGTGTAGGACCATCATTTATTTTTTTAACCTGTCTGTTGTATTGCCGTCTGGGCTGGACCCTCCCTTGCATATTTGGACCCAAATAGACTGCACGGTTCTCAGCTCTGCTTGCTACCTAAAATCACTTCCCCTAGGTCCTCAGATAGTAGGCCCTTGTGAGACGGACAATGATTTTTCTCTTCCTTAGCTTCATTTCACACCACCTGTCCTTTTCTAGATATTCGGGCATCCAGATATCCCAGCTCTTGGCTCTCCCCCAGTGTGTATTCAGTCTTTTTTTAAATGACTTTTCCATTGGTTTCTTCCAGTCAACCACAGAGGCTCCCGTGAAGCGGGCATCCCTGTTGGGTGATATGCATTTTCGAAGCCTGCGCACCAAACTGCTACTCATGTCCCGCAACGAAGAAGCTACCAAACACCTAGAGGTGAGTTCTGGCTCCACTTTTTCCTGCTGAATGCTATTGTTGTCCTCCCCCTGTCCCACCTCCATCCTTCACTCATGCTCTTGTGTTGACAGAATAGAAAGACTAAGGTCTTTCTGGGCCATTAAACCTGCGTCCACTGTGTTATCCCAGACTCCTCCAGATGGCAGAGCTCTGTCGTGTTATAATAGTACAGTCGTTCTCAAACTTTTTTCTTAACTGTGGGACCTTTTGATCAAGTGAAATTTTACTTGGAAACGCAATGCATAAAACAGATCAATCAGAGCAGCTCTGTCTAAAAGCGGAAGAGGGGGTGTGGCTTCGACTTCCACCAGCCTCCCCCATGTCCCTTCTGGGAATCAAAATGCTTTGCAGGATATATGTGAGAACCATTTGTACGCTGGACGGACCACTGGACTTGGAATCCCAAGTCTTGTTTTGTCAAATATCGACCTTTGGCAGATCATTTGATTTCTGTGGGCTTTGTCTCCATCTGTGATAATGAGGTAGTTAGACTAGAATATTCCTACAAGGTCTTTTCCAGCTCTGATATCTTACGGTCACATTCTCTTTCCTTAGGTAGTATACTGTCCTAAACAAGCAGGGTGGGTGTGTGTTTCCATTTATCAAGAGAACTGAGCTCTCGGGGAGGCTTTTCTCTGAGCTTGAACAAATTCTGGGTCATGCTAATCTTTCACTTTTGCAGGGATGCTACTCAGAGCACTGGCAGTTAAAAATTCACCTTTTCCCCCAGATGATACAAATCCTGTCTGCTCCAGGTCCCAGCGAGCAGATTCTCTGGTGACCGAAAGTAGACTGTTCAACTCTCCTAGGACCTGGGTGTATTGATCAGTGTGGCAAAGTGTGCCGGATACTAAGTTAGCCATATGTGCAAGGTCTTAAGAATAGGAACACGTCAGGGCGCCTGGCTAGCTCAGTCAGTAGAGTATCCGACTCGATCTCAGGATTGTGAGTTCAAGCCCCACGTTGGTCGTGGAGCTCACTCAGAAAAAAAAAAAAAAAAAAATAGGGGGCACCTGGGTGACTCAGTTGGTTAAGCGTCCGACCTGGGCTCGGGTCATGATCTCATAGCTTGTGGATTTGGGCCCTGCATGGAGCTGTCTGCTGACAGCTCGGAGCCTGGAGCCTGCTTTGGATTCTGTGTCTCCCTCTCTATCTGTCCCTCCCCTGCTCACACTCTGTCTTGCTCTCTCTCAAAAATAAATAAAAACATTAAAAGTTAAATTAAAAAAATAGGGGTGCTTCGGTGACTCGGTTAAGCGTCCGACTTTGGCTCAGGTCATGACCCCGAGGTTAGTGGGTTTGAGCCCCACATCGGGTTCTTTGCTCAGCATGGAGCCTGCTTCGAATCCTCTGTCTCCCTCCCTCTCTCTGCCTGTCCCTCATGTGTGCATGTGTGCTCTTCTCTCTCAAAAATAAACATTTAAAAAAAAGAATAGGAGCATGTCTTTGTTTTTGAGAGAATTGCTCTTATTTTTTGGCCTTTTTTTTTTTTTTTTTTTTTCGAATTGTTTTGAAACATTGCAAAGGAAAAAATACAAGTGCCCATGTACTCATCAGGCCGTCTAAGAAATAAAACCCTTGGCGAACTTCTCTAGAGGACATTTGTAAATCATTGTAAATCCTCTTCTTCCCTCCCTAATTCTTTTATTTTGAATGCCCAGTGTAGTCCCTTTTATTCAGCTTTCTCTTTTTGCCTCAGTGTAAGTCGTTGCCGTGGCACAACCTCATCTGTCGTGGAAGTAGGAAGTAGTGGACTGCAATCAGGAGTGTCCCTTTTCAGAAATCTTTCTTGTTGGGGGCTTCCAACCTAGGACTCCCTCTTCTAGAACCTTCCCTGTCTTCCTGCCCTGGTACCCAGGTGTCTCTCTAAGAGCAGGTTGCGAAATGAGGTCGTGTGGTGGTCCACGGCTGCTTTCCCGCTTTTTCAACCCCTGCTTTCTACTCCACTTGTCGGGTTTTATTTTGGGGGTTGGTAATAGTTTGGTTAAGGTAACAGTAGTTCCTTAGCCTTGCATTTACCTTGTGAAAGGTCCTTTCTCACTGACTTTACTTAATCCTCTTGCTAGTCTGGGAATGGGGTAAGTCAGGTGTAATCATTTAGCAGATGACAGAATAGTAGACGCAGAGAGCGTGTTTTGTTTAGGACCACATAGCCAGATCACGTTAGAGCCAAATCCAGAACTTTGGCGGCTGCCAGCCAAACTCTGCCCTCATTTACCTCCTCTCCCCGCCAGGCCATTGGCGTCCGCAAGGTAGGAGCGGAATGAAAGATTCCCGAATTCTCTGTGCAGGTCCTGGGGTCAGTGGATCTGGGGTAGTTCTGACTTGTTTCCACACGTTTTTCTCTCATCGAAGTCATGCCGAGCGTCAGGTTGCCTGGGACGGGTGTGTGGGGTTCCGCCACCAGGGATCCGGCAGCGCCTTTTCCTTTCAGACAAGTAAGCAGCTGGCGGCAGCCTTCCAGGAGGAGTTCACGGTGCGAGAGGACCTGATGGGACTGGCGATTGGGACTCACGGTGCCAACATCCAGCAGGCCCGAAAAGTACCTGGGGTGACCGCCATTGAGTTGGGTGAAGAGACCTGCACTTTCCGCATCTATGGGGAGGTCAGCAAAAGCCAGCTGTCGCTTAGGTGGCTTGGGGGTAGAGAGAAGAAAGGGTGAGGTGGCAAGGAAGCCCGAGTCCTGTCCACCTCCTTCTCTGACTTGGTGGCAGCACGCTTTCCCAAAGGCAGAGGGTGGCAGGAAGACGATTGAGATCCAGGGCCCCTGTGTGAGTAACTGCTCCCCGCTGCTCTCTGTAGACTCCTGAGGCGTGCCGACAGGCCCGAAGCTACCTGGAGTTTTCTGAGGACTCCGTGCAAGTGCCCAGGAACCTTGTTGGTGAGTGGAGGGTGTGTGCAGATAAAAGGATACAGGCGGGGCTCGGTGTGAGATTCCCTGAAGGGGTTCTAGGCCTGGCGCCTCCCTGCGGACTCCCAGCTTCACAAGGACAGGGCCAGCAGTCTTGTAGGACTGACGGAAATGGAAGAACGGATCTCCAGGGATCGTAAACTTGTCCTATGAAAACTCACCAGAGACTTAGAAGCAGGAGAAGACTTAAACCGAATCCATATATAGAAGCTGGAAAACTGTTGATCTGTTTTTACTTTTTTTCTTTTCTGTTAAAAAAAAAGGCCTAATTCCTCCTTTACCCATTCAGGCAAAGTGATTGGGAAGAACGGGAAAGTGATCCAGGAGATTGTGGATAAATCTGGTGTGGTGAGGGTTCGCGTAGAAGGTGACAATGACAAGAAGAACCCCAGGGAGGAGGTACGGGGCGTCTGCATCTGGAGATTGGTTTCCAGGAGTAGGTGGGGTTGTTCGCAGAGCCCCCTCTCCGTGGGCCGGGATCTCTAGGGTGGAGGATGGGGACTCGTGTCCTCCAGGAGATGCAGAGCCCAGAGCGGTCCCACTGGCTGAGCTTCCGGAGGGGCCAGGGTGGACTTACTACTCGCATCGACCCTCCTAACCCTTCCCGTCCTCTCTGCCGCGCAGGGCATGGTTCCCTTCATATTTGTTGGCACCCGGGAGAATATCAGTAATGCCCAGGCTCTGCTGGAATATCATCTCTCCTACCTGCAGGTACCCGAGCCGGAAGCCTGGGACGGGAGGGATCTGGGTGTAGGAAGGAGACGAAGGCTACTGGTGGCTAAAGTTAGCAGTTGTGACGCCCAGTTTGTATCTTGAGTAGAACAGAAAGCACTGAATGGAGATCGGGGGCTGTAGGGTTGGACCGCAGAATCTTCCTTGCTTAGCCAGTGTCTTCCGTCTTGCATTCCCGAGAGTTTAGGCGTATGGGGACGGTCGGGGCGGAGAAGCCTGAGTGAGGATTGGTCGTGGAGCTCACGTCTGTTCCCCCTTCCGTTCCCCCTTCCGTATCTTTCTCCATCTCCCACCCAACCAGGAGGTGGAGCAGCTTCGCTTGGAGAGGCTGCAGATTGACGAGCAGCTTCGCCAGATCGGGCTGGGCTTCCGCCCTCCCGGGAGCGGGCGCGGCAGCGGTGGCAGTGACAAGGCTGGCTATACCACGGATGAGAGCTCCTCCTCTTCCCTCCACACCACCCGAACCTACGGGGGCAGCTACGGGGGCCGGGGCCGCGGCCGGAGGACGGGCGGTCCCGCCTACGGTAAGACGGCTGCCGGAGGTGAACAGCGGTGGGCCTTGGAGAAGCAGGGGTCTGGGCGGAATCTCCAGGGAAGGGTGATGGACACGTTGAAGATGCGGTTGGCTGGGGGACTTGTGAGTGGGAGGGGTGGGGTGAGTGACCCTGACTGAAGCCCGCTGTGTCCTTCAGGCCCCAGCTCAGACCCATCCACAGCTTCTGAGACGGAGTCCGAGAAGAGGGAGGAGCCCAACAGAGCTGGGCCTGGTGACCGGGACCCCCCAACCCGGGGGGAAGAAAGCCGGAGGCGGCCGATTGGGGGCCGGGGTAGGGGGCCCCCACCTGCCCCCCGGCCCACCACAAGATACAACGCTTCGTCTATTAGCTCAGGTACCAGTATCAGACAGCTGGGTTCGAGAGCGTAGGCCGAAAGGGAAAATGATGGACACGTGATGACCAGGTCCTCCTCTTCCTGTAACCAGTGCTGAAAGATCCAGACAGTAACCCCTACAGCCTACTGGACACGTCTGAACCAGAGCCCCCGGTTGATTCAGAGCCCGGGGAACCCCCCCCAGCAAGCGCCAGGCGCCGCCGCTCCCGCCGCCGCCGCACAGACGACGACAGGACTGTCATGGACGGAGGCCTGGAATCGGACGGGCCCAGCATGACGGAGAATGGCCTGGGTAAGGGCTCTGCCTGGGGTCTCAAAGAGTTCGAGCTGGGCAGGAACGGAGGTGTGGGAGATGAGGTGCACGGCTTGGTTTTTCTCTGCCCCGCAGAAGACGAGTCAAGACCCCAGCGTCGGAACCGGAGCCGCCGTCGCCGTAACCGTGGGAACAGGACCGATGGCTCCATCAGTGGAGACCGGCAGCCAGGTCAGCTCACACTGGGTGCCGGCGTCCTTCCTCGGAGCTGAGAGAACGGGCTGCCTCCCACCGTATGAAAACGGGGGGTTGGGGTCTGGTGGGTGTCCGGGAGCTAGACACCTGGTTCCTTCTGAAACTCTTGGTCCTCTGCCTTTCCCAGTGACTGTGGCTGACTACATCTCCCGAGCAGAGTCTCAGAGCCGCCAGCGGCCGCCCCTGGAACGCACTAAACCCTCCGAGGACTCTCTTTCAGGACAGAAGGTAGGCGGGCGAGATGTCCTTCAGTCCACCTCCTTTTCTCCGCCGGGCGGGCACAAGGCATTCGCAAAGGAACCTCTTGCTAAATCGCAGAGGAAGCGATGTCTGCAGTCTAGACCGCCGTCTAGAATAGTGGAAAGTGTGAGCAGGACAGAGGGAGGTTTGTTAGGGTGCTTCTGGACTCTTTGTAAGAGTTACTAGAGCCTCCGGTCAGGGGACAAGCCGTTGGGGCGCCAGATGCCACAGCACTAGGATGGTGAGGGATGTCTTGCCTGAATTTCTACTGACCATCCTCCCTCCTTTCCCACTTCCTCCCCAGGGCGACTCTGTCAGCAAGCTTCCTAAGGGCCCCTCAGAGAACGGGGAGCTCTCCGCCCCCCTGGAGTTGGGTAGTTTGGTGAATGGGGTTTCATAAAACCTCCAGCCCGCATCCCTCCCTTCTCCATCTCGCTTGCTGCCCAACACCATGGCCTCACAGGCCCGACTGACCTGCGCTGGAGCTGCTCTTATCTAGGGGGGAGGGGGGTGGCACAGCAGCTTGGGTCCCCCCTCAACCTCCAGGAGCTCGTGGAGGGGTGTGTAACAGGGTCATACCCCCCTCCCTCTTGTCCACCCTTACCCCCAGGGTGAGGGGAGCCTCTCTCCTTCCCCATCAGACTGGATGTGCCTTTATCCTCCAATGCCCCGATCTCTCTGAACACCCCCATTCTCCGCCTGCTGGTGCGGGGTGCTCCTTGATCCACCCAGATTTGACAGTTCAGGGGGGCTCCCCTGCTATCCCTCCTCCCATCCTGTACCCCCCATTTCTGGGGCCTCATCACTGTGGAAGACGGGGATAGTAAGGGTATAAGTGGGTGGGAGGCATGGGGAAGGTTTTGGAGTAGAACCAGGGGTGTGTATGAAGGGGGGTGACAAGGTCCCCCAGGGGAGGGGGGACCAACCTTGTCTGGTGGATGAGAAGGCGTATTTATTTTTCACTGTACAGTATTTAAAAAGAGAATAAAAAAATCCAAATGGCTCTGTGGTTCTCGCGCCTTCCTTGTGCCAAGTTTGGCACATCGGTTTCTCTAGGCTTGACTTGCCCCGGCCCTCATTTCCGTTTTCTCCACACCTGGCTTCTCTAGGGTTCCAAAGATTGTCTACTTCTGGGAATTCCTGACATGCCTAGGTTCTCCAGGCCCTGGTCGCTTTCAAGTCCGGAGGACCGTGGCCTGTGGCTTCTGGCTTCTCCCCTCCCCCAGGGTTGCTGGTAGGAGAGCTGGGCCACTCCTTCACCCTGAGTCACCGCAGGCTAGGTAGGGCTGCTCCGCGCTCGGGCTCCAGCCCGTTTCTGCTGAGAGCCAAGGCCGGCTGTTTAATCCGATTACCTGAGGCCTGGGGCTTGGGCTGGGCCTGGGGCGGGATGGGGAGCAGGGTTCCCTCACGACAGCCTCTGCGACTTAGGTGGCCAGCTCTCGCTCCTGCTGGTTCTCTGCTCTGGATGCAGGCTTTGTCTCTGGCATCCACGCTGCTGACTGCTCAGTCCTGGGGGTGGGTTGTCTTGGGGTCCCTGGCTCCCTGCCTTCAGACTCCGGTTTGGAGATACAACAGGCAGTGGAGAGACCACGGTTTGGGGGCTGGAGTTGGGAGGGTTGAAGTTTTCTCACCTGGAGAAAGGGGCTGAATCATCACTTGAGCACCTGCTGGGATGACTCAGGAAACAAAAATGGCCTGCCTCCCGACTGCCTTTCTTGCCCCAGGGCCAGGTCAGGGGTTTGGAGGAGCAGTAGGCACTAGAAAAGGGTTTGGGGTAGGGGGTGGGGTGTTCCCAACTTCCTCCAGGCTCAATTGTGACCCTGAGGGCTTTTGATTCTCCTGTGCTTGATCCCATTGTGCCAAAAAATTGACTTTAAATTGCCAAAGCTCAAGAAGGGAGGGGAAGCGGATCAGAGCTACCAGGGGCGGAAGGCTCTACATCTGGGTCTTGGGTGGGGAGGGGGCGTGGTGCCCCAGGGGGAGCGTTGGGGGCTGGGAGGGCCGGGACACCTGGGTTTGCCTAAGGGAGGGGGAACGTTGGCGCCCTTAAGGAGGCGCGGTCTGCTGGGAGGGAGCGGGGAGGAGTCTGGTTAAAAGCCGTTCCCGGCCTGGCCCACCCGCCAGCCACAGACGCTGAGGCCAGGTGAGAGGGGCTGCGGCGATCCGGCCGCGGGACTCCAGGACTCCAGGGACCGGGAGCGCGACCGCGGGGCAGCGGGCTGGGTCCGGGACCCCGCGGCTTCAAGGGCCGGAGAGGGCATCCCCTCCCCTGCGGGGTACGGGGCAGCGGATTCAGCGCCTTGGCTCTCCAGAGGGTGCCTGATTGGTTGGGAGCAGGCGCTCCTTTCTAAAGACTCTGAACTTGGGGACGACGTAAACTTCTTAAGGCCGTGAGTTTCTCTGGGACGACTCCAGACCAGGGAGACCCTTCCGTCATCAGAACACCGGTCCTGGGCATCAGCGTTTCACTTTGGAGGGGAGGGCGTGTAGGACGCCCTCTAAAGCCTTCCCTGCACCCCACCGGCCCCCATGGCGCTTCCCGGCTCCTCACACGACCAGGCCTGGGGCTTGGAGCCGCCCGCTCCCGCTGCTCCTACCAACTCGTCCTCGGGCTGCCAGGAGCGGGAAGGCGCCGGCAGCCCGGTGGTGTCCGGGGGGCTTCCCCTGGAGAAGGTGAAGCGACCCATGAACGCGTTCATGGTGTGGAGCTCCGCGCAGCGCCGCCAGATGGCGCAGCAGAACCCAAAGATGCACAACTCGGAGATCTCCAAGCGCCTGGGCGCGCAGTGGAAGCTGCTGGGCGAGGACGAGAAGCGGCCCTTCGTGGAAGAGGCCAAGCGGCTCCGGGCGCGGCACCTGCGCGACTACCCCGACTACAAGTACCGGCCTCGGCGCAAGACCAAGAGCGCGGCCGCCGGGCCGCCCCACTTCGGCCAGGGAGGCGGCGGCGTGGCTGGCGGCGGGCCGGTCTGGGGTCCCGGGTACGCGACCACGCAGGGGAGCAGAGGCTTTGGGTACCAGCCGCCCAACTACTCGACAGCTTACCTGCCTGCCGGTTACGGGTGAGTGCCTGGGACGCGCGGTGAGGGACGGGCAGGGGCCCCGAGTACGCCCCGTGCAGAGGTCGTTCCCAGGAGAGACCGGGGGCACACCCACCCACCCCACCCCCCCGGTGCCCCGTGAAGCCTGGGCCGGGAGCGCTCCGGTGGCCCAGGTTTCCCTGAAGGATGTTTCCATCCTGGCCCGATAGGGGCAGCCCCGCAGGACATACCCCCTCCCCCGGACGTGATCACGTTCTGGTTACCTGAATTTCCCGTTTCCTCCCCGCTTCTGGCCCTCCCGTGACCCGGCTTCCTCTCCCAGCCCGCGGGGCAAGGAGAGGCCAGGCCCAACTCTGCCCCTTCCTGGCCTGCTGCCCCGAAAGAGGAAAACAGGCGCAGCACGCAAGCCGGCTCCGGAGCGTGCCCCGACACGGCCGCTGCACTGCTCTTAAGCCATCCTGGGCTCTGGTTCTGAACCCGCGGTACCCAGTGGGGCCCGGAGAGCCAGGGAGAGGGGTACGTGGGTGACAGGTTCTGCCTCCGTTGGCTAGAGCTGAGGCGCCCCGTCCCCAATTGTGAGTTGGGGGGCCCTGCTGGCCCCTCCCAACCCAGAAACACGCTCTCTAACCCCAGTGTCTCTCTCTTTGCAGCTCTTCCCACTGCAAACCAGAGGCCTCGTCGCCGTGCTCCCTCCCTCAGAGTAACCCGAGGCTCCAGGGTGAGCTGCTCCCCCACTACAGCCCCTACCTACCCCCAGGCTCCCCCACTGCGTACAACCCTCCCCTGTCAGGGACCCCCATGCCCCTGACCCACCTCTAACTCTCATGAACATGGACCTCCCAGGAACGGCTTCACTCTCCTTTTTCACCCAGAACCTCCCACCCCAGGCTGCAAACCCTTCTTTAGAACCCTGTTGGCCCACAGTTCAGAAGCCTGTGCTGCGGTTCCCTTACCCTGCCCCCAAAATACGACACGTGGTTTTTTTTAGGACGAACACAGTTTTTATGATTAAACCAGGTCTCTGAGTCTTTATTGCCCCATTTCTGTTCCCCTTCACTGCAGCAGGAACCAGCAGCCTCCACTCCCTTCCGCCTGGACCTGCCAGAGCAGGAACCTCCTCACCCCACCCTGGGGCCCTGCCTGAGTCATTCTCGTCCCCCTTCCCCACACCCTACCCAGCACTGGGGTCCTGGAGACCGTCCCAACCAGGTTCAGGGAGGGAGGCGGCCGCAAACCCCTAGTTCCTTCCACTGGCCAGACTCTGTCCTCTAGGCCATCAGGGAAGTAGGGAGATGGGGAGGACAGGGCAGACCTTGGCCCCAGAATACCTAAGTAGGAGGAATCTCAGCCAAAATAAATGAACCGGTAGTACACGCACGGGACAGCGGGCAGTAACTGCCAGACGTCAGCCTGGAAACCCCTACCCCTTCTAAGGATCTGCAGTCCCACTAAAACTCTGGCTCAGAATTTTACAGTTGCAGTGGAATGAATGATCAGAAGTCACACCAGCGGACTGGTTCGGATGAGAATGACCCTGAGGGTGGGTGGGTGGGTGGAAACGTGGAGCGGACTCCAGTAGCCGGCTCATCCCTACTGCTTTTTCTTCTGGATGGGGGCCTTGACGTTCCAGTAATAGATGAGCTGGGAAGCAATGAGGCCGTTGCAGAGGGAAGAGACCACGAAGGTTCCAGCCATGAGGGGGTCTCCGGTCTCCTAGGTGAGAGACAGCCGGGGTCACTTGAGCAGTCCTCCCTGGAGAGCCAGGAGACCAGGTTTTAGTGCCCTCTAGAGGGCAGAAGGTGCACTCACCTGAACGGAGGTGAAGATTCTGGCCAAGGAGCCCCCAAAGAGCAGAAAGACCGTGACAGCGGAGAGCTGGCCTGTGTGCCCGTTCCGGTAGTTAGTGGCTGCCTGGAGCAGCTAGGGGGGAAATTGAGACTCGGTTCTGTCATCTGAACTCTTACCACGCTCACCCCATGCAATATCCTTCTCTTGCTTCTGGTACTCACCCTCCCCCCTACTACAGCAGGCACGTTGGAGGCCTGGAGCAGGGTGACCACGGACAGGGGCGTTAGTGGTGACAGCAGGACCAGCAGGACCAGTGCATAGCACACTAGGAAAGTGACACCTGGGGGTCGGGGAGATAAGGAGTCCCGATCAACCTCTCCGGTGCTCTGGCTTCCTTCCCCAAGCGCGAGTTCCCGGCAGGGCCCCCAAGAGCCACACTCCGCTCTCGGGTAAATCCTCAGCACCTTTCGCAGTCTGTCCTCTGTAGTGCAGGACCAGGAAGCAGATGGTGACTGTCTGGAGCGTCAGGAACAGGGCTTCGCCCCAAGAGCTGCGGAGTCAAGAGTGGGGAAGAAGAAAGGCGGGCCTGGAAAGAGGCAGGGAGAGCCTCCACGGCCCGTCCATCTGGGGACACACTTCTGATCGCTCCCTGTCCTCCACAGCCCTACTGGTTTCCAAACAGCCCCCACCCGACTGACTCAGTCTAGATCCCGGGCATTCTTGGGAGGCTCACCTCCTCTCATCACGGCCACAAACAATGGCCAGATTTCCAGGAGGAAATCTTAAGGCTTCCTGCCCCTGCATCTGCCTCTCCCCAACGCCCCGTTAGAGTTGTCAGCCTTCTGCCTGGGGGGTAAAGGGCAGCCCCCCTCACCTGAAGGGGAAGTTGTTGGTGATGCTGTAGACCATGGTGCCTGTCAACGCCACCAGTTCTAACATCACGGACTGAAGGCTCAACCCTTCGGCACTCTTGGCTCTCAGAATTTTGAACACCTGGGGCAGTTTTACTAAGAAAGGATGAGAAGGACAGGGATGAGGAGACGACATCCCGTGGGAGTGCAACTCAACAGCTACAGAGCGGCCTGGGAAGCGTGTTAACCCCGGTTCTGGTCAAGGGACCCGCCCAGTTCACAGACTCTCAGCCCTCCACCCTCATCCCCACAACTGGAAGAGAAGAGAAGGTACATACCCAGCACAGACCCAGCCACAATGCCCAGACCCAGGCCTTTGCTGAGGAGAATCTTGAGACAGGGAACTGAGAAGAGAAAAAGGGGTACATGGAAGGAGGTCCCTGGCACCCAGGCCAGGGGTAAATAAAGGATTTTCATGCTCCTATGCTTGTCGCTGCTCCTTTAGACCCTGACCTACCCACACAAGGAAGCCCTGGGCTGTATGGCCCTTCCTGCTTCAAATCCTATCACTGTCAGGCAGGTGACTTTCCAAAACAGCTTATACCGTGCAGATTACAGCTAAACTTCTTGGTCTTCTGACTTCCAAGGCTCTCCATTGCAAAGCTGAGCAATGCCCAAGAGTCCTCCAAGCCTTTATTCTGAACAACTAGGATCCATTCCAAAGACAGGTCTCCCTGTCCCTCATGCCTGGTTCAGTCCCTGGCCCGCATCTTCCCATCCTGGAAGCTCTACCCGCCCAAGGAGCCTGGTTAGCCAAGTGGGCGTCATGACTTCGACCAAATCGTGTCCCAGGAGCGCGGTGGCGGACCAGGAACTGACCAGAACAGACTGGGAAGGCCTCCTAAAGGGTCTGGTGTCTGAGGTGGGCTTTGTGTGCAACTGCCTGACAGACGGAGTAAGAAGGCGGGTTGTTCCAAAAGTAAACCAAGAGCAGAAGCGGAGGGTGGAAGGAGCCTTTGAAACAAGTGTAACTTGGCCCCTGAAAGAATAGTGACCTATTAAAGACTGGAACGATTTGGTCAGATTTTAACTTTGTTTTGTAAAATTTGAGTCCCTCGGTCCGGGACCATCGCTAAAGCGCAAGCCTCACAAAGGAGTGGTTCCGCCTTCCTCCCGCCCAAATATGGCGAGCTCCCTCTAAGGAGACCGAGGCACTTCCGGCCCGGTCTGGAGTGACTTCCGCCCAGCGCTGCGGGGCCGCAGTCGCGGCCACCTAACCCGCAGTCACGCCCCGCTTACGGCCGAGGGCGCTCGAGCAGAACTTTGATAGGATGCCGAATTAAACTCACCGTGAAGCAAGTCCCACTGGACGAAAATTTGGTCGTAGCATTTCTCAGGTAAGAGAAGCGGCACCAGCACTCGTTTGAGCGGGCCGTCCGCCTCGGCCGCCATGTTGCAAAACTAGCTTCCGCCAGTCTCTCCTGGCCGCCATTGACGTACGGTGCGCATGCGCGCTCTGGACACTCCGCCCCCTACCTCCCCGCGACTAGGCTGTACCGCCCCCTGTTCCCCGCTTTTTCTTACTCCTCCCCACTTTCTGCAGCGTGAAATAGGTCTCGTCCAGAGACCACGTTTTGGACGCGCCCTCCCGGTTCGAGTGTTGCGGCGTGCTAAGGCTGTGCGCCTGCGCAGTTCCATCTTTCGCGCCTTTGTTTACGCTTCCAATTCGGAGGCCACATTTAGCCTCCTCTCGGCGCCTCCTGCGCGGCGCCATCTTGTCTTCGCCCGGCAGACCTCGCCTTGTTCGAAGTTGAGAGAGAAGGAGCGGGAGTCTGCGAAAGGGCGTTGGGTGGGGGCGGCGTGGCTCCCCGTCTCCTGTGCTCTCGGCGTCTCCAGAAGGAACGGCGCCGGCGGGAGCAGGACGGTCGGCGCCGAAGCTGCGCGCAGGGCCCGTGTCTCTCTCTCCCCCGGTTCGCCCGGGCCTCCGAGGCTGGGTGCTTGGGCAGCTGCTGGGCCGGGACCGCGGAGCGGAAGAGGAGGCGGCGGGGAAGGCGAGCCCAGGCCCCGCGAGGCTCGGCACATGCCCGAGGGCTCTCTCCCACCCCGTCGGCCCCGCCGCGTGCTGGGCGTGAACAGCAGCGGGGCCGGCGGGCCCAGCAGCCCCTCTTGGGAAAGGGGCCCTCGGACCGCCGGGTGGGAACGATGCCCTCCGCCCCCCAGCGCTGGGACCCCAGCTCTCAGCCCTCCTGATGGAGGTGGGCCTGGCCGTCACACCCTGGCGGCCGGGCGCCGCCGCAGCCACCACGCTGTCGAGCGGCCGTTCTTGGCCATACTCAGCAGGACCACACGCGGTGGTGGTGGGGCTGCTGGGGAGACGCGCCGCGAGCAGGCCGCCCCCAGCGGGGTGGATGTTGGGCCTTATACTAGGCTACGAGACCGGAACGGTCGTGTCCTGCCCCCCAGCCACTGCCCCGTGACCCTCAGTCGTGGTGCAGGCCGTGGCTGTACGGGAGCCCTTTCTAGATTCTGGACACTGGCTGTCCTGGGGTGCCACCCACTCCCACCAGGGAGACCGCCACTGGGAGGAGTTCAGGGTCGGCTTGGTGGGTGGCTCAGGCTGGAGGCAGGTTGTTCCTAGGAGCACAGAGGGGATTTGCACGTGCAGGGCAGAGTACCCGCTGCTGCCAGAGCTGATGAAACCCTTTGCAGGTGAGAGAGGAGCACGGGCAAGGCAGGGCAAGGCAGAGCATTCCGTTGCTAAGGAGCCTTGGGAAAGGAAATGGCACAGGTGTGATCTCCTATCTGCTTCACCTGCATTTGCCTAACAGGATTGGAGGGGTGGGGGAACCAGAGGAGGAGGAAGGGGTGGAGGCAGACCCTCCACCAGCCTCTGCCAGGTTGGCTGCGGTGGCGGCTGGGGGGGCGAACCCGTGAGGACATGTGGTCACGCATAGTGTTTTCGTCCCTCACTAGCTGTCTTCGCTCCCTGAGACTCAACCGCAGAAGGCGCAGAAAGGCACGGGACAAGAAACTCACGGCTTTTCATCCCAGCCAGAAGGACGGGGGAAAGCAAGGACAGAGGTTGGAGCAGGTTTTATTTTTCTGGGGACGGGGGAGGAGAAACTCATCACATTCAATAAACCTCTTTCCTCTCGTCCCCCCCCCCCCCCCCCGGTTGCATTATCTGTACTTTTGTTCTCAAAGACTGAGAGGGAAGGAAGGCCGCTTTGTTTCTGAGTCAGCTGAGTGGTGAGGAGTGAAGGCAGCCCCTGGGCCTCGAGCTCAGAGGGGCTGGTAGGTGGGCGGGCGTCTCCGGACGATGCAGAACGTAGCGAGCACCAGGGCGAGGAGGCCCAGGGAGACCAGGCCAATGACGAGGGGCAGCAGGAGGAACTGGTCAGTCGGACAAGGGAAACCTGGCCGAAGGGGAGGGCAGGGAGGCGTGGCGGCGGTGCTGGGGACAGGTGGGAAGAGGGTGGAGGGGAGGTGGCGCTCGTAGGGAAGTAGGGGGACTGGGGAGGAGCTCTCCTAGCTGACTCTGAGCAGTAGATAAAAGGGGAGAAGGGGACAGAGTCTTCTGGAGGACGAACACGTGCTCTATAGTTACGAGCAGCTTGAGAGAGAAAGGAAAGTTCGGGGTGGGAGCAGGGAGGCCTGGGGTGGGGCGGGGCCGACAGGGACACGGGGTGGGGGGGGGGGGGGGTAAGGCAAGGAGTAGGTCTTACTTGGCCCAAAGGCCCCTGAGGGGGGCAGCTGGGCAGCCTGGAGCCTCAGGTGTAGCAGGTCAAGGCGCAGTGCTGGGGAGAGAGACAGGCTTGCGTTCCCGCAGCTGAAGCTCTGGCCCAGGGGGGCTTGGAGAGCGTGAAGGGATGAGTTCTCAACGGAGAACGTCCACTCTGGAAGAGTGAGGAAGGGTCAGCTCTGTGTCCGTGTCCCCACCCCTCGGCTCAGCCCCCCACCCCCTCGCAGGAGCGCAGGCAGCCAGTGCAAGGGACGACGGGAGGGGAGGTCACTCACGTGCCGCCTGTGGGAGGGACACGTTGTACTCCAGAGCCACGTAGCTCAGGTAGACAGCGCTCTGCTGTGGCTCCTGGGAAGGGGACCGGGAAGGCTCAGGGTGGCTGGGGAGAGTGGCGTCCGTGTCCGTGGGGTCGGGAGCACAGCGAGGGACAGGTAGGGAAAGGGCGCGTGGAGGGTGAGGGCTGAGGGTGAAGTACCTGCTTGAATCCAAAGCTGAGCTGTCCGTAGGGGAACGAGAGAAGCAGGTGGGTATGGGCACCCTCACAGTCCCCCTGCGCCTTGGTTTTGTTGGGGTTCAGCACAGAGATGCCCCAGGCCTGCAGAAGTTCAGCAGTTTCGTAAGACAACGCAGCTGTGCCATCCGAGGTCTCCTTCATCCCCACCCTGCGCCCTCCTTCACTCTTCCTTCTGAGCCACGGCCTGTGGCCTCACTGGCTTCCCCTCATGTCCACGGTCCCCGAGCTTTTACCTTTCCTCCGCCCTGGGTCGGGTACAGAATTCCGATCTGGATCTGGCTTTGGAGCCGGACGCAGGGCTGGGAGCCATTAGTCCATGTGTAGTCCCCTACAGCGCCCTTGGAGCCTGGGCTCGGGCTTGGAGGGGGTGGAGGGGGTCCCGGGTGGGGGGCACTGGTGGGGGCTCTCGGGCTGGTGGCTGTGCTGTTGTTTGTCGTCGGGTGAACTGTGGCGTTCCCGTGACTGGGGGTGGTGACCGTATGGTGGGTGGCCGTTGTGGGCTCGTGGCTGGTGGCACCCGCGGTGGTGGTTCTGTGGCTGGTGGTCGCAGGCCTTGCTGTGCTTTCTGTAGCTGTGGGTGTCACCGTGAAGGATGGCAGCAGAGTGGCCGATTTTTTGTGAGGACAGCTATTCACTGTCCCCTGGACTTTGGGCAGAGGAACAGCCTGGTTAGCGGCCCAGGGGCGCGCTCCCCCCAGGTTCCCTCCCCTTTGGGCCTGTCTCCTTACCGACTAGAAGCCCCAACAAGGCCCCCGAGAAAACCACCACCAGCCTCATGGCAGGACAGCCTCACCCAGTCCGTCCAGGTAGGTTCAGTCAGTCCCAGCTGCTTGCTCAACCCTGTTCCCTCCGCTCTTTTGGAAAAGGAGGAATTAAGCTTATGACTTCCTGCAACTGAGACAGTGCCTGTCCCCAGCCTGACTCAGGCACCTCAGCCCCAGCCACCACTTAGTCATTGAACTGTCGTCACCAAATTAGGGGATTGGCCCTGGCTGCACGAATGAGCCACAGGGAGTTAGGGGGCAGCTGTCCCATGGGGACCCACTTGTCTGCTTTAGGAAAGCCCTGAGGGGAGGGATTCCAAGCTGTTAGGGGGAGATGGCCTCTTCCCTCCCCGTTCTCTAGGAGGAAGGGGGGGGGGCGGTTTACTCCCTCTTCCCTCCGTTACTTCCTCTTGGAGACACGTGAGGCACTTGTGATGGTGCCCGCACCCGACCACGTACAGACGGTCATGTTACCCAGTCATCGTGACCATTTCCCGGTCACATAGTTGGGAAGCAGCGACACAAGGGAAATCTAGAAGGGTAGTAGCTGGGGACCCAGCCAGAGATGTACCCAGTAACAGGTGGGAGGGAAGGGGAGGCAAGAAATGAGAAGCCCAACAGGCAGTTTCCAAGTCATTTTATTCAGAATTTTGTTGTTTGTTTCCTGAATCAATAAATACTATACAAAACAATGTAAAAATGGCTACCATTTTCTCTCCCCTGCTCCCCCCACCTGGGGACAACCCCATGGGCCACCTAGCTCAAGGGTTCTCCAGATTTGGTCCAGCAAATGAGGTTGGGTGACACTATAGCCCCTTGAATCCTCTTTAGAGGCGGGCAGCTGGGTGGGGGAGAGCCTCTGGGGTTTGGAGGCTGAGTGGGTTACGGACATGGATTAGTGTTTTCGGGAGAAGAGACGGCGCCTGGGGCAGGAATCTGCCCCAAAGAAAAGGGTGTCTAAAATGTTCACGGTTCCTCCTTTTGCCTCAAAAAGTGACATTTATTCAAAGAAAAAAAAAAAAAGAAAAAAAATGACAAGATGTCCATCCCTTGGCTCCCTTCCCTCCCCCCTCCTGCTCCTCTTCAGCCCCCCAAGGACTGAAGCCTGGGTAGGGCCAGGGCGCAGGACAGCCCCTCAGATGAGGTCAGCAACATTGAGGGGCATCTCCTCAATGGAGGTGTTGTAGAAGGTCTCGATGTCTCGAAGTGTCCTCTTGTCCTCTTCTGTCACCATGTTGATAGCCACACCCTTACGGCCAAATCGTCCACCGCGACCAATTCTGGTGGAAAACAGGACGCCTCGGTAGGTAGGATGAAGGGAAGGGGGGCCGGGGCGGGGGGGGAGCCACAGCGCAGGGAGAGGGGAGGCCGCGTTCCGGAGCCACACTTACCTGTGGATGTAGTTTTCCCTGTTGGTGGGAAGGTCGTAGTTGATGACTAAGGAAACCTGCTGGACGTCAATGCCTCTGGCCTGGGGCAAAGGAGAGGATGGGTCAGCGTGTGAACGAGAGGCGAGCAAGGGAAAAGAGAGGAGCACAGTCCCGGCGCAGGAGGGACTGGAGCGCGGTGTAGGCAGCCGAAGGCAGGCAAAGGAAACAAAGCTCCCCTCCCCCGAGGGCCTGAGGCTTGCCAGGTTCTGTTCCAAGCTGCTACTTTCCTGAAGAGGGGCACGAGCAGGCCCCTTGGAGAGGGAATCACCTTGGATTTTCCCTTCTTCCTTCCCAGTCTTCTCCCGAGTCCGCTCTACTCACCAGCAGGTCAGTGGTGATCAATACTCTGCTAGAGCCAGAGCGGAACTCCCTCATGATAACGTCTCGCTCCTTTTGGTCCATGTCTCCGTGCTGGAACAGGAAATGGAGGGTGCGTCCTGAGGACCAGTGGTGAGCAGGGCGCGGACACACGCGCTGCCGGGAGCCAGGTGGAGAGAACTCACCATCGCGGACACGGTGAAGTCTCGGGCGTGCATCTTCTCAGTGAGCCAATCGACCTTCCTTCGGGTGTTGATGAAGATGACCGCCTGCGTGATGGTCAGGGTCTCGTACAAGTCGCACAGTGTGTCCAGCTTCCACTCCTGGGGGGGGCGGGGCGGGGGCGGGGAGATCAGTCAGGGGCTGTACCAACGACGCACCACCAGGCCCGCCCCCTGCCCCGGGGCCCCACCTCTCGTTCCACATTGATGTAGAACTGGCGGATACCCTCCAGGGTCAACTCCTCCTTCTTGACCAGAATTCGAATGGGGTCCCTCATGAACTTCTTGGTCACCTCGAGCACGTCGGAAGGCATCGTAGCAGACAGCAAGACCACCTAAGGGAAAAGAGAAGCCTCGGGGTAGGGGCTCCTCCACGATGCGTGCCCCCCTCAAACAGAAGCCGGCGTGTAAAGAGGCCCGAAGCGAGACACCCGGAATTCCTATGGTTTCTCTGGCACTTGCCATCGCTGTCCTATCCCCCCCCCCCCCCCAGTCTCTAACGGCTTGCTCACCTGGGTGTTACTGTTAAGCTTCTGGAATATGTCATAGATCTGGTCCTTAAACCCGCGGCTTAACATTTCGTCAGCTTCATCCAGCACAAACATCTTGATGTATTTGGGAGCTACGACAGGAAAAAACAGGTAACAAAACTAGAGAACTATGAAGTCAGGCTTCAACCTCCAGAGAAAGAACGGACGAGAGGTCTGCTCTCAGAATACAAAGGCTGATCCTTTGCCTGGGACCCCCGTGCCAGGCCAGGCGACAGGCCTGGGAAGTAGAACACTCCCCGGGCTGAGAAGACAGGGGAGCCAAGCCAGGCTCAGATGACACGCATGGGTTCATCACAGAGCAACTCTTCCACGGGCGAAAACAGACGGCCTAGGGGACGAGGTTGTAGTCAGGTGAGGACAGGGAAGACGGGGAAGCAGAAAGCTGACACTCACATAAGTATCTCCGGTTAAGCATGTCGAACACACGTCCCGGGGTCCCCACAATGATATGGGGTGCTTCCATCTGAAGCTTCTGCACCTCGGCACGTACATTGGTCCCTCCGATGCAGGCATGGCAGGAGGCACCCATGTAATCTCCCAACGCCATGACCACCTTCTGTATCTGAACCCAGAGAAAGAGAAGGACCCGCAGATTAGCTACAACCGTGCCAGACCCCACCGGAAAGGCTTCTCGTGTCATTCTCTGCAGATCACACGTGCGCCATGAAACTCACTTCCCGGACAAGAAACAAGCAGACGACTTCATTTAAGACCACACTGCCAAGAAGGGGCAGGCACAGGATCTGAACTTGTCTGGTCCCAAAGAATACAAGGATTCACAGTAACGGCCCTTTCTAAAAGTCAAGAGCGACCCATTCGTTAGATCTCAAAGCGACCAGTTTAGTGAACAGAATGACCTCTACCTGCGTCCTTCTGCCGCTGAACCGATCGATGCTAGATGCCATGTTCGCTCTTGAAAAAAGTGTGTTCTGCCCATTAATGCCCTAAGGAATCCTTCCTAAACTTCTTTACTTACTTCACCTGTATCTACAAGTTAGCAGAGAAACCATTACTTCCCCACCGAGGGTTTAAAAATAACTAGGAAACGAATGTTTCTCATTCTCTCTCCTCCAAGACCCAAGAAAAGTCTATCATTAGGATTTCATGTGCCCCAGGCATGAAACAGCTCTGGCCACCAACCCAGGCATCAAGCTAGGATGAACAAAGGACTGCGTCTGCTCTGCCCCAGGCTGATATAAGAGCAGCACCATCACCGAGGTGTCTCTTTGCCCATCACCAGGGGGTTGGTTCACACAACAGCCACCAAACTTGCTCAGCCAGCCGGGCTCCACCTAGCTGCCTTTTCCCTGGACTCAGGAAATGGGCGGAGGAAACGATGCTTATTGTTCATTAGGAAAGGGCATGTAATTAACCCCAGCCAGCCTTCGGAAATCCAGCAGTCCTTGGCTCATTTTCTTTAGATCTCTCTTCCCCAACGCTTCGGATCTTGAGGTGGTGGCCCTTAGGGAGCACACCTCGGACTTTCTGATTATGCTCCTTCCCAGAGCACCCTCCAGGGGAGGGAAGCCACACGCTCACCTGCTGAGCCAGCTCTCTAGTGGGCGCCAGGACCAAGGCCTGTGTGGCCTTTAGATCCAATTCAATCTGTTGCAGAATCGATATGGCAAAAGTGGCTGTTTTCCCAGTCCCAGACTGGGCTTGAGCGATCACATCATAACCTAAACAGAGTAGAAGAAACTTGACGTGAGAGTACGTACGTGTTGCTATCAGGAGATGTTCAAGGCTCTGCTCCATCAACAAGCAGTTGATAAGAGCTAAGTGCCAAGCACTTAGTGCCTCCCAGACTTTACCACGCCACAACCTAGTGCCCAAATGGGAACATCTGGAAACCAAATTAGATTATTCATTCATTTAGGACTGCCCAGAATTGACCTTTGACCTAAAATACCAATAGCAGTGAAGAACTGGCTAAAATACCACCTTACTGAAATCCAACCAGCCATCCATGTGTCCAGGGCATGAACCAGGCACCGGCACAAACCAAAAGCCAAGCTGGGATAAACAAGGAATTGCTTTGGCCCAGACTGATACGAGGCTGGCACCACTGACCAGGTGCCACTCCACCCAGGTCAGGGACCATGCAGAACTCATTCTGGGGCAGAGGGATCATATCTTACCCTTGATACAAGGAAGAATGGCTCGCTGCTGGATGGCAGAAGGCTTCTCGAAACCATAGGCATAGATGCCCCGGAGAAGGGACTCGGAGAGGTTCATGTCGTCAAAGCTGTCAACGATCTCGTTCCAATTACTCTGTGGGGCACAAAACAATTCAAATGGTAGAAGAGGCGACGCGGTGTCCCAGAAGTGGAGCAAACGACCAAAGCTCCAGAGCCCACAGCCTCTCCTCCCACCTGGGAAGCTGGTTGGCTCTACGCGGTCTGGGAAGTCACTCTGAGGGGCCGGTCCACTTGTAAGAGAGGCTGGACAGTATAGGAGAGAGGAGACTCAACACACAGGACGCGTTTCACACGCACTCAGGGACCTACCGATTTGGAACAGATCGCTGGAAAGGACTTAGGATGGGTAGGAGAAGTCATCTACTTGGGAGTTAGGCAAGCAGCTCTCCAGAAACCAGGAGACGCTGCTAGAGACACTGCCTTTCCCAGGGACTAAAGACAGTGGCGCAGGAGTGCCATCTCACCTCGATGACGCCTTCGGGCTCCATCCCATCGGGGCCATTGTCTCTGGATCTGTTGGTTTAAAGTAGAAGTAGGCCGACTGAGACGCCAGAAATCCCGACGGCCAGGCTCTTCCTACCAGCAACCGGCCTCGCACGATGCCATCAGCCCACGCTCCCCGACCCGACCCCATCCCGGACCCCAGGAGACACAGTGCTCAATTTACAACCGAATCAGGCCTCCGGCCCCGCCACCGAGGGGACGACCCAACCCCCGAAGGCCCGGAGGCTGGAAGGAACGGCGTCGGCGCTTCCGGGGGACCGGAGGTGGTCCCCGCGGCCGGGCCCACGTGTCCGGGGCCGGGCCGCTCCGAGTCCGAGCGCGCGCACCTCCCACCGCGGCCCCGGCGCGCCGGAAGTCCCGCCCCGCACCTCCCCGATGCGAGGGTAGGACATCCCCTTCCCCCCACGTCACTCCGCCCGCGCCCTCCCCCACCCCCTCCAGCCCGTCTCCCCCCCTCGCGGTGCCCGGATGTGGGAGGCCGCGGGCGGTGGCGGCCTCGCGCACAATGAGCCCCAGCCGAGCTAGCGAAGGGGGAGATTGCACAACACTGAGAAGCGAAGCGGGCTGGGGGAGGGGAGCCCCTCGGGCCGCCATGTGCTCGCTCCCTCGACCACCCAGCGGCGTCTCCCCCCGCCCCCCGCCACGGCACAATCCACATCCCGCCCGCCCCCGTCGCGAAATGGCGTCGCCCTCCCATACCTCAGGCCGCTCACCCCCGAAGGAAAGTGGACCTGCCCATCCGCAGTTTGCCAATTGCCCGGCTCGTGCGGCAAAATGGACCCGCCCGCCCGGCGCCGGGTGGGCTCCCGGTGCCTCACGCGGCCGCTCCTCGGGGTCAGGCTCGGTCCTGGCCGTCAAGAAAACCAGCACACTGAACGGCCGGCTTCTTCCGCCCCGACCCATCGCTCCGCGCGACGACGCGCCCGGCTCGCAGGACCCGGGCGTCCCCGCTCCGGCCAGTGGTCCCGTCGGAACCCTCCGGAATCCCGAGCGCGCGCGAGCCCTCCCTCAGGCAGAGAGGCGCCCGGACCCGCCGGCTCGGGCCACACGCGGCGGCGGCCGCCTCCGCCTCCCACGCCCGGCCGCGGCCTCGCCTGGCGCTCGGCGCCGGCCTCCCGGCGGGCCGCGCCTACTCGCTCCCCAGGACCGGGCCTCCCGGCGTGGCTGCCCCGCAACCCCGGGTGGGGGGAGGGGTGCCCAGGGCGGTGGGCCTCAGCTCCCCCCCGCGGGGCCCTCGGGAGGGAGCGGCTGGGTAAGTAGCCTCGACCTCTTGCAAAAGGGTTTCTTACCGGGAATCCTGACTCGCAGACATGATCCTTAGAAACTAGGGCGGAGTGCCCGCCTATCGGCAACTTATAGAGCGCCCGACCCCGCCCCAGCCATCGCATTGGCTTGGCCACCTCGGCCCCGCCTGCCGGCGTTCAGCGAC
The DNA here is from genome assembly GCF_023721935.1 of Panthera uncia. Taxonomy (NCBI): domain Eukaryota; kingdom Metazoa; phylum Chordata; class Mammalia; order Carnivora; family Felidae; genus Panthera; species Panthera uncia. Next base: position 56,253,067 of record NC_064814.1, read on the forward strand.
TCGGCGTGACGTCAGCTCGCAGGAGCTCCGGCACGCGGCCACCATTGGACCGCCTGGACATCTGTCAAGGGGAAGACCCGCCCCGCGGCCCCATTGGCTCTGGGGCCCGCCTTTCTCGCCGGTACGGAAGTGACATATGGGAGTCGGGCCTCGAGGCCTGGCAGCCATCTTGGGGCCCAGCGCCCCTACACGTGCGGAGGCGAGAGCGCCTTGGTCATGTGGCCCAGCGCGCCCTATCACGCGAGAGGGGCGAGGCTTCAGCCTCCAGGGACTTCCGGGCTCCAAAGACCGCCGCTTCCTTTCGCCTCTGCTCTGAGTCTGCTCTGGACCTACATTCTGTTCCGTTCTCTCCCGGAGCAAAGGTAGATCGGACATCGTCCCGCCCGTTCCGGAGGTGCCGGGGATGATGGGATCAGGCGGGACGCCCCCGCGACAGCCCCCCCCCCCCCGGGCCACAGGGAGGGACAGGGATGGAACAGCCGACTTCCTGGCTTCCCCAGCATTTGGGGTCGCTGTCATGAACTTTGGCTGGCTCTCTTAAGTGTCCTGTTGCCCAGCTCCAGCACCTCTCAAGCTCCCTTACGGGACTCTTTAGGGATGATGAAGACAGGGTGCTGGCCAGCGAGCCAGGGGTGGAAGGCTGAGGTCTCCATGACCACGAAAAGGGGAGCTAACAGGGGCTGCTGAATCAAAGCCTGAGAGCGAGCATATGCACTAGTTTGATGCCCCTTAAGGACGACCACCACTGTGTATCTCCAAAGGATCCTTTATTGACCAGAGCAGGACCGTGGCATTTATATATATATATAAAAAAAAGTTTGAAGATCTGGCAGGCCGGAATCCCTTTGCCCGCCCTCCACCCCCAGCACAGATTTTCCTGCCCCCGCCCCTGCACACAGAAGGGGGATGGATGGGTGCCCCACCCAGGCCGCCAGGCCACGCTCCCCCAGGGCACAGAGAAAAAAGAGGCTTTTTCACGGCCACCCCCTGAACATCAGAAATCAACAAGTATTCTCTCAAAAGGAAAAAAAAAAATACAGAAATCAATTAAAACATTTAAATATGAAAAACCAAAAGGGAACTGGGTGGGGAGAGGCAAGAGAGGAAAGGAATGGGAGTTTCTTGGGAAGGAAGGGTCCCCCATGTCCTCACGCCCATTCATAAACGGGCTTGAGGCCTGGGATCCAAGGCTCACACAGTGAGTTTGCAGTGACACAGCTCCTTGTAGATCTGCCGACGAAGTTTGGGCATGTCCTGCTGGGTGAAGCTGAACGGCTGGGCCAGCGCCAGGTGCTTGCAGTACTGGGTGTTAACAAAGCAGGCCGTGAGCATCCCCCGCCCCCCAAGTCAGGACCTGTACTACCCCCTTCGCGTGAGTGAGATCCACCTCCCTGGAACTTTCAGAGAACATCCACATTTCACAAAGGGAGCCAAGGTGCCCCAGCCTGGGGCTCAAAGTCTAAAATCACTGCTCTTGGTACCTGAAATGCCCGGTGTTAAAATACTCTGCATTGGCGGTTAGGAGGCAACTCTCCTTAGGGCCAGAAACCAAGGAGCAAGAGACCCAGTCCCGATGTGGGACGGGGAAGCCAGGAGAGCCAACGAAATCCATGTTTGTGCTCTCTGACACCTAAGGTTACCCTCTGCTCCACAAGGGGCTGTGAGCAATGGGGCAGGGGCGGGTTGCAGGACAGCCTCCCTCCTCTTGCCCAGCCCTTTAATCCAACTGCCATCTGCTTACCTGTAACACGAAGGCACCGCAGTCGCTGTCATTATTCTGCCTGGCCACATTCTAGAAAAGGAGAAGAAGGCAGGCCCTTCATTTAGAGGCTCCTAGGGGTGTGGCCTCAACTTCTGCCTCCTGCCTTACCTCTGTCACCACCCCGTACTCCTCCCTCTAGAAACTTACCATCTTGAAGTAACCTTTCCAGCCCTGGTGGAAATCCAGCCGGTCTTTCTTCACGGCCTCTGCCTGTAGGTACTTGGCAATATGCTGTGCAGACGGAGAAAAGGAGGGAGCGATGCCCGGTGTCTCCCACAGGAGCCCGGGGTATGGTGGTCACGGGCACCGAGCCCAGGTTTGCTCCTCAGAGCCCCCAGGCCCACCCCTCCGCCGCGAGTGCCGCCACTGGCTTTCCTCCCCACTCTTCCCGCCTCCCTCCTTCCCACTCAGACCTTAGGGCAGCGGCGGTTCAGGGTGCGCTGCGAGTCAAAGTAGGTGATGGTGCGTCGCCTCACGTCAACCGAGATGAGGGACCAATGCACCTCCAGGTGGATGGGGATCAGCAATAGCTCCTTATTGAAGATGTCCACCTAAGGGGGGCAGTGCCAGGGGTCTGGTCAGAGGGCACGAGAGTCCTGCCTACTGTCATGAGGGGTCTAGAGACGAGTGGAGGCGCTGGCAGGAAGCCGCATGGGAGGGCACAAGGCCCAGCCCTCCGCCGGAAGGGGCGGTGTCAGAGCACACACCTGAGAGCCCAGGATGGCCCGGGTACTTTCCACACATTAAAGGTACCGGCGCTCAGTAGCGAAGGACCGAGGCTCAGCACTCTGGAGCCAGACTGCGGGGGTTTAGATCTAGCTCCTGCCTTTCCTAGCTCGTGGCCATGGGCGAGCCACTCTATATGCCTCAGTTCTCTTCACCGTAAAAGGCTGGAAACGATAGCCGCTACCTCCTCTGTTTGTTCTAAGAATTAAGTCACACCGAGGACAACGCTGGGTCCCCGGCAAGTGGTCGGTCAGTTACCACAACCATCCTCCGAGGAAGTTCTCTCCCTCGATCTAACGGAGGAAACAGCCGCTTAGAAGACTAGGCAACTTGCTGAAGGCCACGGAAGGGGCAGAGGTGGGACTCAGATGCAGTATGCAGAGGCCAAGTTCTTTCACTGTAGGTCCCCCCACCTCTATCGGGAGCAGTAGGCCTGCCAGGTGGGGGAGGGTGTGAGCTCCTGAGCCCGGGGACAGAAACTAAGAAATGCTGCAGCCAATGGTCCTACCTCACTGTAGAAATTTCCTGGCCTTGGAATTGCAGGGCAGGGAAACTAACGAGAACTATCTTTTCGCCCTCGCCAAACGTGCTCTCTCCTGTCTTCCCCAGTAACGTCTGCTACAAACCCAGGCATCACCCGGATTCTGAGCTTTTCTTCGTTCCCTCGTCCAACCCGCCAGAAAGTACTTCGATTCTACCTGCAAAACCCATCCTAGAGAGCGCTCCTGCTCCTCCCTCAGCATCCTGGTCGAGTGTCTGTCTGGCCTTCTTTGCTCGCCTCCTAGTTAGTCTGCCTGCTGCCACTCTTGCCCCACTTCCAATCTCCATCAAAACAGGAGGCTCTTCCCAGCCTGCTTAAGGCTCGTCAACGGCGCCTCAGCCACACGGTGACCGCGGCCTCCACGCCCCACGCAATCAGCCCCGGCCAAGCTTCTGATCATATTCCCCCCCCTCACCCTGCCCCAACCACACCAGACACTCCTGTGGGCCTTCTGGGCCCCCCACAGTCTCACCTTGTGTCCCATGTACTCGCCGTCCCCTTTGCCTAAACCACTCTTGCCCCCGAGCCACACGTGACCGGGCCCTCGTCATTCCAGGCTCAGAGAAGAGTGGCCTTCCCGGAGCCACCCACATTCCACGCTACTACATCTCCCTTTTAATTTGTTCATGGCGCCTAACACTAGCTGAAATTTAACTTACTTATTCACACTCCACGAAAGCGAGAAGTCTTCCTTACTTAACACCGAGTCCTTGCTGCCCACGACAGTACCGAACACACAGAAGACCCATGTTACTTGAAAGACTGAGTGAGCAGCCTCAGGGAAGGGACTCCTAGAAAGCGGAACTCGAATCCTTTACTGGGAAGGCGTTACCCACATACACGTGAACTGGCAACTCACGTTTTTGGTCCACCTTTTCACCCCATCATAACCCTTGGTACGGAGTTTATCGTAGAAGAAACTGTTGAAGAAATGCACCTGTGCCAATGACACAAAAGAGCTGGATGGAGTCAAAAGAGCTTCAGGCCTCCCTGCCAAGTCTCCTCCGCCCAGTCCGCCCCATGTCACTGGGGCTCCGAGGGCCAGTTTCAACAACCTCCACTGCACTCCCCTGGGGGCAGAAACCCAATTCTCTTCCTGCTGCCCCTCCCAACTGGTGGGGTGAGCCACGTGGAGAACCACTGCCGACTGGGGGGAAAGGAACAGAGAAGTTCGGGACCTAGGTTACAGGTCTGAATTTAACAGACCGCCTTTTACCACCTCTCCCCCAAACAAAGATCCTCCCTCCGTGAAAAGCTGCTGGGATCTGCAGAGGTTCTCCTGGGGACTGCAGTACCCTGTCGGGCCTACCTTTTCAGGGACCGTGTCCATGACCAGGTCTCCGTACATGTTCATCACCTGGGGAGAAGACGGGCGGCAACTTGCCATGGAGGGTGCGGCATGGGCACAGGGCTCCCCCGAGCAGAGGGCCCCAGACACCCCGCTCCCCAAACCCCCTCCGGGGCCCGTTTCTCCCTCCTCCTCACCTGGTCATTGAGCCAGTTCTGTCCGTACAAAGTCCCCAGGTCGTCCATCGTCAGCACGTGCCGCTTATAGGCCACTCGGAAGCCCCTCACCATGGCGTTGCCTGGCATGCGCTGGTACGACTGGATGAGCTGCAGCACCAGGCCCTTCCTGAGTAGGCCAAGGGCGGAGTCACACAAGAGACGAGGGGCTAGGGCGTACAGAAGGACCTTCTGCTGCCCAGAATCGGGATCTGTCTCAACTAGTCCCCGCCGGGGCTCGCGTAGCCTTCCGAGGGCCTGCTGAAGGGCCCGCTCCTGGGAAGGAGGCACGTGAGCACCGGGCATATTTCAGGGCCCCGGGGAAGGACCGCCCCATCTGCTCACAGGGGCTTCGCGCTTCACCCGCAGATTCCTCCCCCTCGGTCCCTGCTCCCTCCTCCTCCCCTGAGTCGGTCCCTCTGGGCTGCGTTCTCTCCCGACCCCTGACCCCTCGGGCCCCTCAGGCCCCGGCCCTCTCCTGAGGACCCCTCTGTCCTGCCTCACCTGGAAGGTGTAGAGAACTCCTGCTGAAAGATGTCCTCCAGTTTCCCCACCACCTCATCAGTGCTGAGGGGAATGAGGCTGCCGTAAGTCTGAAGGAATTCATCCAAGATGCCTGAGCGGAGACGAAGAGGAGAGTGTGAGGCCTCCGCACTCCAACTCAGGAGCTGGCGGAGAGAAGAGAAGGCCCGGCCGTCCGGGCTCCCTTACTCTGCACGCAGGTCACATGCTCCTCTCGCAGGGGGCTGTGCTGGCCGGCCTTCTCCCCGGGCCGCTCCGCCTCTTCTGCGGTGCCCAGGTCTGAGCCCTGAAAAAGTTCCTGGGCCACATGGTCCCCGATGCTGCACACATTGCTGATGAGGATGCTGGCGTCAGGGGGTGCCAGGCCTCGCTCCCCTTCTGGCCCGGGCGGTCCCCCAAAGCCATTGGGAAGAGTACAGGAGAGGAGGCCTACAGCGCAGGGGAGACAGGATGGGGATGAGAAATTGGCTAAGATCAAGGAACAATGGTGAGATCAAACGATACAAATTCTAAGAGCACGGGGAGGAACCGAAACGGAATCTCCCGATAGGAACTCTAGGGGATGGAAACCGTAAAGCGCGAGAGAAGCATGTCTAACAGGTTACAGAGGAACTGAAGAGAAGAGGTGCTCGTCATAGGACAGAAGCAAGAAAAGACTAAGACTCGGAGAGAGGCACGCGTCCGAGACATTTACCACCACCGTATACCTAGCACCGAGTACAGCACCCGGTGCACACCGAAGGCTCGATAAATACTCCAGGGACTGATAAAAACACAGCCCGACATTGTCTGCTTGCGTCCCCGAAAGAAACATCCCGAGTGCGAATGTCACACACGGCTATACAGGTGGTAACTGCAGAGAAATCCCATCCCAGTACCAGAGTAGCACCCTTCGCAGATGCACAGGCAAGGGCCCCTTTATTCGGAAAGGCCACACGAAAAGGGAGCTTGCGTGGATAATAAGACTAACTTTTCTAAACCTCATCTCCCGTTCTCATCTGTACACAGGACGCCTACTCGGCTCGGGGACTCTGTCACCCGGCCTTGACCGTCTCCCCAGACTTAGATCTTGCTCAAAGTGGGGCTTAAGATATTTCACAGCTATTCTGGACCCCCTCGCTCTGCCGTCCCACTGTCCTTAGGCCCGGCTCTCACCACAGCAAGAGGCTCCCAATCCTCCTGGATCTGAACCCTGCCCCCACCCTTCCCACACCCCATTCCCACCTTACCGGAGTCAGGGTCCAGAGGAGACTTTGGAGTCCACCTTAATCCATCTTCCTCCACTGGGGGCCCAGAGGACATTGGTGGAGACCCTCTCACCCCGTCCTCAGCCATGAGAGCACCTAGCAGACCGAGCCGGGGCGGAGGTGGCCCCCGAGGGGAGTCAAAACGACAGCAGGGGGATGGCAGCTGTGGTGTCGCACCCCCTTCCTGGGGTGAAAGATGGTTCTTGGGGTGTGCGAGGCTCCGCCGCCGGCCCCGGTGGCGCCCCCAAAGCTTCCAGTGGAATGTCAACGAGGTGCTTTTTGAGTACAGCAGCATCCGGAAGGCTCGCATGGCTCTGCGGCGGCGCTGGGAGCAGGTTTTCCGATGAGTAGGGCGAGGAGGGCGAGGCCGCTGGGAGGTTCCCAGCTGACCCCATCTGGGGGGCAGCCTCCAAGCTGCCCCTTCCTCTTCCTCATCTTCATCCTCATCGTCCTCTTCTTCCTCCTCCTCTTCACTAGCTGACGCATCAAAAGAGGGCCGAGGGACAGGGAGGCGTCTGGCTGGCACTGTGGTCCCTGACCCAGGATCTGGCCCAAACCCTCCACCTGATTTAAGTCGGGGTTTAGGGGGTGGGGGCCAACGAAGACGCTCCCGCCTGGGACTTGAGTAAGCCGGGGCCACGCCAGGTCCAGGAGGCTCAGGCCCCCAAGACCCGGTCCCTTGTATAGTCTCTTTCATTTTCCGGCAGCCTGTAAAACAACGGTTAGAGTGTCAGAATGCAAACACCCCGCACCCCAGATCCTGCCTCTCTTCCTCAGCATGCCTCCTCTGGAATCAGATACAAATGACCTAAGAAAAGAGGAAAAAGCGCAAAACCCCTACGAATTTCCGATCTTTTCGGTTAACAAGATCCGCAGGGCCCTTCAGAGTCCATGCCACCATCTCTCCCCCGACCACAGAGGAGCAAGGGAGAATGGCTAAGCGGCAGGATCTTATTTCTCGGACCCCCCAGGTTAAAGCCACTGTTGTCAGTATTTAATGCCACCAGGAGTATCCTAATTGAGAACCTAGTAAGGGCAATGGCTCAGCAGGAGACTCCTGACATGATAAAGAGATACCTGAGAACACAGCTTCCACGGGGAAACCGGGGTCTAGAGTGGGGAGAGAGTGCTCTACCACCTCGGAATGAATGGGGTGGGGTGGGGAGGGTACGGGCATGCTCAGGTCGTCGCAGGAGGGAATGGGGATCCCAGGGCTATGGTTCAGGTAGTAAAATCTAACGAAAACGGAAGAATGTTAAGGGAAACTGAAAGAGAACCCAACCGGTGCTCAGGCAGCCGGATCAAGCCGCTGGGACAGAACTGAGCCGCGTGAGCCAGGTTGGCCCAGCCCCCTCTCCTGCTCCGCTCCCGGGGGCCAGAATGCGTCCCACACCGGTTTGGTCCTGGACAGTTCGGCGCCCGAGGGCCTGAAGAAGCCCCTTCGAGGGCCTCCTGGGCCCCGGTTTGGTGGGAATGAGATCCAGGAATGGGAGAGGCCGCGGCAGGGCTGGGGGAAGGGTAGGGGGCGTCCTCACCGGGAGCGGGGAAGCCGGGCGGACGGGCCCGAGGGCGGGCGTCTCCGGCCTCAAGCTTCCCGGCTCATCTCTCCGGCGACGGCGGCGGCCCCGCCACTCCTGCTGTCTTCAGGCGCAGCCCTCTCAATTCAGGATTCCAACGCTTCTGGGCCGCGCGCCGCGCCGCCGAGCCGCCCCGCCGCGGCCGCCGCTTGCTCTGCTCCAGCCTCCACCTCCACCACCTCCCCCTCCTCCTCCTCTCCTCCTTCCCCTCCCGCGAGCCCCAGGCCCACCGGCGCTGGCGGCGCACGATTAGTACGTCACAGCCGGCGAACAGCGCCGGCGCGGCCAGCGCGCGCCTAGTCCCGCCTACCCCCGAACGTAGACGCCACGGGACCGTCCCGCCCCCGAGCCCCGTGCAGGGCTGCGCCTGCGCACGCTCGCTGCTCCCGGCCGCGCGCGACTAGCCCATCGCGCTCCCTTTTGCGCCTGCGCGTCCCCCACCGCTGCGTGTCCCGCTGCGTAGCGCTTCTCCGCGCTGGCGGGGCCCGAACCCCGGGGGCTTGGTACCTCGGTCCCCGGCGGCGCGCCGGAGGACAGCCGGGAGGGCGGGGAGATCCCGGTACAGGGACGGGGCTGAGGCAAGGCAGCGGGGGAAGTGGAAGTCGTTTACTCTCCTATTTAAGTTTAAGCGGGTCTTGAGCAGAAAGAAAGCTCGAGGAGTGAAGGAAGACCAGCATTCGGGCCAAGATTTACCCGAGGCTGCCCGGCGACCCGTCCCAGCCCCGAGAGGCTTGGAGGGCCCGTCACGCTAGGGGAGCGGAGGGCAGGAAAGGCGGAACTTGGCACCCGTAGGGTGGTGTGTCTGCAAAGGGACTGTCGTCGTCGTCGTCGTCGGGCACCCCCCCCCCCCAGACGGGCGCACAATAAACACACCCCTGGAGATAGTGATGGGAGCCGAGCCCGGGGCCCCGTTGGTGGAGAGGGAGGTGAGGGCGGGGCTTCTTGTGGAGGGAGGAGGCAGCGGGTACCTGGAGAGAGGTGTGGCGTGGGGAACCAGGAGTTTCCTGAGTGGAGGGAGGCTTCGTGGGCTTCTGCCAACAGGCAGGCTGCTTCTCTCAAGCTGCCGCTAGATGGTGGTGCTGTTCTGGAAGCATTCCAGTGGGACTTAAAGTAGGTCTCCACCAAGGCCTGGCATTGCCCCCCATTTCTCCCCCCACCCCCCAAGAATGTGGGGCTGGATGGGGGACGAGAGCAAGAGATTACACTTCTTTAATATCCGTGAAGTCGAAGTCCAGGGGATGGGGGCGGAAAGGGAAAAGGGAGGCACGGAGATTCGTGAGTCGTCAAACCCCGGGTTCCAGTCAACCCTGGAAGAGGCCTCTGTTCCTGTTAGCTCTTGGCTGCCTCCAGTATGTCCCCACCCCAGTCTTCCGAGCTTGAGACCACCTCAAAATCACAGTTTCACAAAGCCCAGGAAGGTTCCAGATGGCGAGAGGCTAAGCTTCGCCCTTCCCCGGGGGATTGTGACACTCAGAATATCCCCTTGGTGTAGGTGGAAGACACCTGAGAGGAGAGAAGAGATGCTCAGTGAGGTCACGGTCACGCAGACTGACGTCTCCCCTCCCTTCTCCAGCTCAACCTCTTTTGCGCTTTCTGTCCTTCATTCCAGACCCACCTCTCCACCCAGGCTTCCAACCCCCTGCCGGAGCTTCCTCGTCACCCCCCCCCCGGGGTCAGAGAGACCCTCCTCTTCTCACGCCCCCCCCCCCCCTCCACCGCCCACAGGGCTCCCACCTGCACTGTAGCAACTATTGTAGGCCCAGTCCGGATTGGAAGGCATACTTCGTATACAACGGAATAGCGTCTCCTGCCTTCCCCGGCCCTCCCGGGACACCACCTGACCCATGGTGAAAGTCACATCGTGGAACAGGACCTGGCAGGGAACGGAGGAGAAACGAGATGGCTCAGTGCTGGGAGGCCTCGGGAGCCTGGACAAGAGAGCCAAGGAAGGAAGGAGGGTCTTCTAAGTTTGGTATGAACAGAAGGGTTGGGAATTCTCAGTAGCAGGACTTATGGGCCCTGGGAGAACAGACCTCCGGCCCCCCACATGAGGCGTAGGGTATGTTTGGGATTACCTGGCTATACAGCAGATAAACTCCAGTGTCCCAGACTCGAACAACATATCCTTGGGACTCCAGGCTTCTCCCATGCTTAAGAGCTGGTTGCCAGATCACCTCTGTCACATCAGAGTCCTCTGGGGGTGAGGGGTGGGGCAGTCAGGATCTCCCTGCATTCTCAGACACTCTTCGCCCCCAGGAGTCTCTTGGGCCCAGGTGCCAGCCCCCCAGTTCCCCAATCCGGCCCCTCCCCGAAAGCCGTTATCGAAGAAAACTGCTCACCCTTGGAGGTGATGTTGATGGGGACAAGGTGCAGAACGGAGTGCTTCTCTGAGGAGAGAAGGGAATCTGAGCAGTGCCCACCTGCCCCGGCCGCCCTGTGCTCAGCCCCTCCACCCTCACCCTGGCTGCGGATAACTGTCCCCAGATCCCCATGCGGCTGGATCACCTCCCACCCCGGCTGCACCCCCGAGGCCTCACTCTTCTGTTTATGGGTGAGCACTGCTCTCTTTCTCCGGGACCTCTCCCCATTCTCCCAGGCTTCCAGGGCGTCAGGGCTCTGCTCACGGAAAGAGGGTCGGGGTTAGGCTGAGATGCAAGGGTCCCAGGCAGCCTCTCTTCCCAGCCCGCCCCCTCCCTCCGCCCCAGGAGTGCCTCACATCTCTCATGCACTTTTCCCCAGCAACCTGAGTCTCGGTGCTGGCTCTCCTCCAGGATCTGTTAGGTACGAGAAGCATTAATCTTTAACAATTTCCTTTCCTGGAATGGCTGCTCCCTTGACCTCCAAACCTGGGACCCTCTCTTGCACCTACTCAAAACTTTACAGACCGAGAGGCTAGAACCAAGAGGTCCGGAGATGGCCCCGCCGTCCATCCCTTACTCCCCCACGCCCTTCTCCCCTCACTCACCTGCTCCCGGAGGCTCGGCCACGGATGCCCTTCTTCCTCCTTGCAGGGCCCTCCAGTCCTCTGCAGCCGAGTCACCTCTCTCCTTAGATTTTGCAGCTCTGTTTGCTGGGTCAGCAGGGCCATGGCACACGCCACAGCCCCTAGAGCCGCCCCCCAACTCAACCAGAGGGCGACTGAGAGCGCCGGCTCTCGGGCCAGGCCCCCCATGTCTCCCGGTGGCCCTCTGGGGGCTGGCAAGGAAGGAGACGAGGCTGGCATGAGCTGGGGACCCTGCAGAGAGCAGTGGCCTCAGGAGTGGGGTGGCGAGGAGGTGGTGGGGAGGGTGGGGGTGCAGAAGGGAAGAAGAAGAGTGTTACGCAAGGGAGAAATAAAAAGGAACTTGAGAATAAAAAGGAAGGAGGAGGAAAACCGGCTAGGGGCACTGCTGGAGCTCCTGGCACCCCACTGCGGGGCCGGTGGCGTCTTGAGACACGCTCCCCCGCCCCCCTCCCCCCCCACACCCTTCTCCAGCCTCAGGAGAATTTGGTGACAATCTGTCTAGGAAGGACGGGACTGCCAGTGACACCCAGGAAGCAGCCCGAGCACGGGAACCCTGGGAGGGCCCCAGGAGTGGGGGAGGGAAGGTCGGCTGCCCCGGGGCACAGTGCCAAGAGCAGGGATGGAGGGACAAGCTGGGCAGCTTGGGGGTCAAGGGGTGAGGGCGGGAGACCCTCTGGCTGAGCCACGGGAGAGGTCTCTGGGCAAGTTGGCTGGGAATGACTGAACGTGCAAAAGGAGGGGAGGGGGCAGATGGGGAGGAGAACCAGGGTCGCGGAAGCCAGAAACTGGCCGAGTTCTGGGGTTAGGGCCAGGCCGGGTGTGTTGGAATAAGGCCTGCGCTACTCCCTGTGCTGAACTTGGCAAGCAGGACTTCCTGTTTCCCGAGAAAAGCTCTTACATAAGGCTCTGGTCAAAGACAGAAAGAGACAGCCCCAAGCACCCTACCGCTGGAAGGTTCCTCCCCTGGACCCAGGCCCCCCCACTCCCCCGGCCACGTCCTGCTTCCTGACCCTGAGCTCCCCTGCGAGCCTGCTCCCACCCCACATCCAGGCCAGGGCTTGGGCCCGCACCTGCTGAATGTCCAGAGGCTCCCGCTCCTCCCAGCCAGGGATCACCCTTGGGAGGAAGCCCGCCTCCTAGGTAAATGAGGCGGCTTCTGCTGGACCTTGGGCAGAGGATTGATTTTTTTCCTGGCAGTTTGCCTTTTGACTCTCTGTTCATGCCTCAGGGGTCAGAAGCATGTGGGTCCCCATTCCCGAGCCTGTACATTGCCCTGGAGTCCCAGCCGTCCGGCACCCCACCCTTCGATGCCCAGCCCCCCTTGCCATGGCCCTCGGCTACCCTGAGAACTGTTCCCTAAGTCCCAATAGAGAGACCGTGGGGGCGCCTGGGTGGCTCAGTCAGTTAAGCTTCCGACTTCGGCTCAGGTCACGATCTCACGGTTCATGGGTTCGGGCCCCACGTGCGGCTCTGTGCTGACAGCTCGGAGCCTGCGGCCTGCTTCACATTCTGTGTGTGTGTCTCTCTCTCTCTGCCCCTCCCCTACTTGTGCATTGTCTCTCTCTCTCCCTCTCTCTCAAAAACATTAAAAAAAAAAAAAAAAAGAGAGAGAGAGACCGTGGCTTATTCTCTTTAATATTCACTTATCAACATTTTGTCACAATAATAATAAAAATAATATCTGTTTTAAAAATCCACAGGGAATTATCGGGAAGGATCTCGTCTTTCTCTTAGCCCTCACGTTTGGGAACTCCTGGCCCCGTCTCAGTCTCCCTGGCGTCCAGCCCCTCTTAGTGCCTGAACAGGCGGTGGGGACCCACCCTCACCCAGAGTAGAGTAGACACAGTGTCCGGGGGCAGGGTGGGGAGGTTGTGGCCAGGGCAGGGAGTCAGGAGATAAATGGGGGGGGGGGGCGGCGAAAGACCAGGGATTCAGGAGCTAGTGAGGTGCAGGGGGGAGGGAGAGTGGGTGTCAGAGGAGAAGGGGGTTGTCTACGTGGCGTGGCAACACGTGAACAGTCCAAGCAGCCTGCGGGGGGGGGGGGGGGGGGCGGGGGCGGGGAGCAGCGGAGGGTGGGGCCCGGGGCGCCACCGGGGCCCCTCAGTGAACCTGAAAGAGTCCGAAGTAGGTGAGGAAGGGGGCGGCCTTGAGATGGGCCCAGGGGAGGGTGCGGATCCGCAGGGAGGACCCTGGCCGGAGGGGCAATAGCCCAGACACGTGGCAGAGGCGGACCTGGGACCCCGGGGAGCTGGCGGCCGTGGCGGAGAATTCTTCCAGGCAGCGCAGGGCCAGCGCGTCGTCCACCAGCAAATCGAGCTTCAGGTAGACGGCCTTCCCCTCGTCAAAGTGCACCTACGGGGAGGCGACACGGTCTCCGTGTCCCCTGTCCTCGGTGACCCAGGGATCCACCCCCCCACCCCCCCAACCCCAGCCCAAAGCCCGAGCTCCCCGCCCACCTGGAGCTGCCCCCGCCCCGTGACCCGGACCCTTGTCCCCCGGTTCCTGCGTCCCCCCCCCGGAGCCAGGTGGGGCTTACCTGACTGTACAGGTAGTAGAGCCCAGCCCGAGTGACTGTAAATTCCCCGCTCTGGCGGTCATAGCGCAGTGGGTTGGAGCTGTTGATTTTGGCCTCCTCCCAGCCACTCACCGTCCCGTCCACACCTGAATGTGGGTGTTCAGAGATCGGGGAGAGTCCCTCTCCAGGACTTCCTCACACTCCCCAAAGACCCATCGGGTACAGAAGACTCGGGGGCCCGCTGGGCCCAGAAGACAGACACGTGGCCCCAGGCCCCGGGTGGAGTCACGGCCCACGGAGCCTGTAGTGCCATAGGAAGTTCTGTGCAGAAATGCAACGTATGTGTGACCAGAAGGGTCGGGAGCAACCCGTCACCAGCCACTTCTGGGGAGAAGAGCCAGATGGAAGGAGAGGTGGGGGGGGGGGTTTGATATTTTGTGTCTCTAATTTTTTAAATATTTTTAAAAATATTTATTTGGGGGGGGGAGTGAGCACGAGTGGGGGGAGAGCAGAGGGAGGGGGGGAGAGCAGAGGGAGGGAGGGAGAGAGAGAGAGAGAGAGAATCCCAATCCCAAGCAGGCTCCATATTCAGCGCAGTCTGTCGAGGGGCTTGATCCCACGAACCCTGAGATCATGACCTGAGCTGAAAGCAAGGGTCAGATGCTTGACCAACTGAGCCACCCGGAAGCCCCTGTGTCTCTACTGTTTGTCTGTTTTGAGACCATATACGGTACTTGAATCGTATATTACTGGGATTATTAAAATTGAAAATAACAAGGGGCACCTGGGTGGCTCAGACGGTTGGGCATCCGGCTTCAGCTCAGGTCATGATCTCGCGGTCCGTGAGTTCGAGCCCCGCATCGGGCTCTGTGCCGGCAGCTCAGAGCCTGGAGTCTGCTTTGGATTCTGTGTCTCCCTCTCTCTCTGCCCCTCCCCTGCTTGTGCTCTCTCTCTCTCTCTCTCTCAAAAATAAATAAACATTAAAAAAAAAAAGTGGTACCCAAGTGTCCATCAGACGATGAATGGGTAAGGAAAATTGTGGTATATCCATACAATGAGAAATTATTCAACCCCCAAAAGAAATGCTATGGGGGCGCCTGGCTGGCTCAGCCAATTGAGCGTCCAACTCTTGATTTTGGTTCAGATCGTGATCCCAGGGTCGTGGGATTGAGCCCTTTGTCGGGCTCCTCTGGGATCGTGGGGCCTGCTTGGGATTCTCTCTCTTGCCCTCTCTCTCTGCCCCCCCCACCCCAAAATAAGTAAACTTGTAAAAATAGAGTTTAAATGGGCGAATTGTATGGACCCTGAAGCATAGCTCCATAAAGATGTACCGGAAAAACAAAACAAACAAACAAACGAAAAAACACCACTCTAGAACTGGACCAGTTACAAATTGCAAAGAAGGTAAATACTAAAACGACAGAGCACAACTCAAGTGGCTTCCCGGGTCCTCCCAGGCCCGCCCCAGTCCACCTCTCCAATGTCACCCCTCTCTGGCTGCGCCAGCTCACAGGACTCCCGCCTCCTTCCTGTTCCCGCCGCACACCTGGCACCTTCCCTCGGCCAGATCCCGACTCCGCTGGGAACCCTTCCCCGGCCACCCTGGCGTGGCCAGTCCGGCCTGTCTTTCACCTGCTCGCCACGGCCCCCCGCCTTCGGAGCAGCCGCCGTCGCAGGAAGTCATCCGGTTTAGTTACACAGGAGGAAGTGTGGGGTCCCACCCGGCCTTACTGTCTACTGTGCCGTGGCCCCCGGGGCTGGGCCTGCTCGGAGTGGGCGCCCAGGGGACACTGGTGGGAGGAAGGAGGGGGGTGGCCAACGTGGCCCCCCGGCTCTGGCTTCGTGTGGCTCTGGCGGCTGCTGTCCCGGGCCTCGCTGGCGGCCTTCCCCCTCTGCCGGCCCCGGGGCGCTGTCCTTGCTACTTTGCGCAAGGACGTGGTAACGCTTGCCAGGCGTTCTCCTGCCCACCTACGAGATACCCGTCACCCTGCAGACTCCCATGTGGGCCTCCAGCCCCGCTCTTTCCTGCGTCCTCCCCACCCCGCTCACTGTGCCGTCACCATCGGACCGTAATATCATCCGGACCCAAACTGAGCGCGGCCCCTCCACCCCGGCCTCGCTTTCTGTCTCTGTTCCCGCATCTGGCTCCGGGTTCTTGCCCCCACGGGGTACCCAGGCCCCTCTCTGCCCGCCCCCCCCCAGTGTGGTCTCCGCCACTCTCACCGGGATTCTTCCCAGCCTCCTTCCTCCTTGGCCCCCCACCCCCCCCCCGCCCCGGTCTCCCCAGTCCCCCGGCTCCAGTATATTCCCTACACACAGCCACGGGGAGTGAGGTTTCAAAAACGCAGATGTGAGCCTGCCTCTACTTGCTTTGACCTTGGAACGACTTCCAGAACGCCTGTGTGGCCCGGCTCCACGTTCTCGTCCAACCTCGAGTCTCATGCTGTTCCGCCACCAATTCCCTCCGACCACGCTGGGCTTCTCCTGGTCGCCCGGCCTCATCATCCTCTTGCCAGACTCGGGGCTTTGGCACAAGCGGCTCCTTCCACCTGGCACGCCCTTGACCCCTGGTCCATCTCACATTCGTGCTGCAGGGTCCACGCCTTTTTGGGACAGGAACCCCGACTCCACTGTAAAGCTGGGTGTCTTCCTCTCCGCCACCGCCTACCTCTGGCTACTTTCATTCTTGTTCCTGTCCCAGCCTACCGTAACTCGCAAATCCCTATGCCTGTCTCCTCTCCTAGACGGTGACTTTTTCTCGCGAACAGGTCTGGGTATCATCCCCCGTGGGCGCCCGGCCCGGTCCTTACCAACAGCAGGTGCTCAGTGCGTGTGTGTTCCGTCAGGGGACGAATGAATGTCTGGGCTAAAATAAATGGCCCATCTGGAGGGGAGGAAGGCTGGCCCGGGGCCTGAAGAGGAGGGGGAGAGGAGGGAGGGCGCGCCCCACTACGGGACCAGCCTGGGCGAAGGCTGGTTGTGGCCAGGGGGCACGGGGTCCCTGGCACCATGATGTCCGCCAATGTCACCACCACAAACCTCAAATGGACGTTCTTTATAGCCTGGCAGCCTTCCTGCTCCTCCCCACGAAGCTCACTCTTGTAGTCCTCAAGATAAGCGTTTTGTACCACCTCTGCTCACCCCCCCCCACCCTCCTCATGCTCCCGAGGACCTAGAAGTCATCACGCAAGGGCTCCCTCACGTCCCCCCACCAGCACTAAAAACTGACCTGTCGTCACATTCTCCAGGGGATGATGTGTTCCTCTCTCGGTTCTGGAACCCACCCCTAGCCCCCTTCCTGGACGCTGCCCTGCAGGCTCCCCCCACCCCCGCACCAGGCATGTCCGGGACACAAGCCCGCGCTGGCTGGGTTCAAACCCGGGCTCCACCCCTGGGTATCCTCGAGGCCTCATACAGGTTAAGTGGCCTCTATCTACCGGACTGCCTGGGTGGCTCAGTCGGTTAAGCGCCCACCTCTCGGCTTTGGCTTAGGTCATGATCTCGCAGTTCGTGAGATCGAGCCCCGCATCGGGCTCCGTGCTGACAGCTTCCTTTTAGGGCTATTGCAGAGACTGGATGAATGTTCCATTCAGTAGCCGTTGGCTAAGACCCCTGTAGGGTTGCTCACCACCAGAAGGACTGCACCCTTCCTCCATACACAGCTCCCTCCAGCTACTGGCCTGTTGCTCCGCTCGTCACAGAGAAACTTCTAGAAAGGGTTGTCACCGTCTCCAATTCCTAGTTCCCATTTTCTCTTAACCCAATCCACACTGGCGTCCATCCTAACGGGCCACTGAAACCGCCCATGTCCAGGTCACCAGCTGACTTTTAAGGTTACCAAACCCAGCGGTCATCTCATGTGACCACTCAGCTGCATGGGGCACAGATGGCCACACCCTCCTGGGTGAGACCGAGTCTTCTCCCAGATCACAGGACACTCCCCTCCCCGGTTTCTTCCCTTCTGTCCGGCTGCTTTTCTCAGCGTCCACTGGGCTGTCTTTGGCCTCCCCTCTGGATGTCCCGAGAGCCTCAGGAACTCACTCTGGGGGTGCTTCTTCCTCGCGGTGTTTCATCCAACCCTACAGCTCTAAATACCACGTCTGTGGCTGTGACTCCTGACTGTTCGCGTCCTGACCTAGCCTGAGCCGGCCCACGATGTCCGGCCAGCTATTTGTAGAAGCCACTGGCTGATTATTAAACACTTCATGATTAATTTACGTATCTCCCAACCCATTTCTCCCCTGGTTAACACCACCTCAATAAATGGCATCATTAGGGGCGCCTGGGTGGCTCAGTCGGTTAAGCGTCTGACTTCAGCTCAGGTCATGATCTCGCGGTTCCTGGGTTCGAGCCCCGCGTCGGGCCCTGCGCTGACAGCTCGGAGCCTGGAGCCTGCTTCGGATTCTGTGTCTCCCTCTCTCTCTGCCTCTCCCCTGCTCATGCTCTGTCTCTCTCTCTCAATAATAAATAAACGTTAAAAAAAAATAAATGGCATCACGATTCCCAAAGATGCCCAAGTTCAAAACCGAGAAGTCATTTGTGATTCCTTCCTTCCCCCCCCCCCCCCCCCCCCCCCATTTCCCAGCCGCCCCCCCCCCACCACCCACCGAACATACCTCCCTCCCTTAGTGGCCGTGGGAAAGCAGGGGGGGGGGGGGGGGGGGGGGGGGGGGGGGGAGAGTCTGGGAGGGGAAGGGGCCAGAGACTGGGTTTGAGGTTCTGAGGTCATAGTGCTGAGTTGGGAGGTCGGGTAAAGGTGGAAAAGAAGAGCCTAGTAGAAACATTTTGAGAAAAGTGATCAGAGTGGTGAAGATTCATAGAATACGGGAGGGGGGTGGCGGGGGGAGAGGAGGGAAGGATCCAATGTGCTTCTTGCACAAGAGCGAGGCCTAATGGTTGGGTGGGGGCAGACTGCCTGGGTTCCCACGCCTGGGTCACAGACAAAGTCCAGGTTTGGGGGCTGAGAGAACCGAGCCCCTGAAGATTTTCTTGAACTGGCTTCTGGGGTTCCCCAGCTGAAGGCAGGGAAGATGGTGGGAAGAGAAAGGTTTTGAGGGGCTCCTTGTCCAGGAGGTCAGTGCTGTGGGGGGCAGGGGAGAGCAGGGGCAGGTGGGAATGGGGTCTCACCGGCCTGCGCTCCGTCCTGTCCCGGTCGTGGGTGAACTGTAAGACACAGGAAAGGGTGGGTGAGACCTGGCCTGCCCCTCCACCACCCGCCCTCCCTGGGCATAGCTCCCCCATCACTCACCTTCATAGTGAGCTGCGATCGCTCTGCGAGCCCTTGCTTTCCGGCCTTTGGGTGCTGAGAATCAAGGAAAGACAGATGGGCAAAATAGTGCCCAGAAGCCACTCTCCAGCCCCTTCTCCCTCTCAGAAGCCCAGCATCCCCCTTCTGGTCCAGGCTCCTGTCCTCAGAACCTCAGGCCTTATCTCCCTCCACAAGTAGAATGACTATATGATTTCTCATCCAAACTGGGTTGTTTCTGAGAGCAAAAGTCTTGCTATTAATAATCGCACTGACAAAACACTTGTAAGCTGGGACAGTCCCGTGCAAACCTGGGCCTGTAGTCATACGATCATCCCATTCAGAAGTTTCTTAGCTTATTTGGGTCTGGGCCCCTGACTCCCCAACGCCCCTCTGTGTCTCCATCAGGACCCCAGGGGCTCTCCTAACTCCAGACCGTCCCTCCTTCCTATTTGGTGTAGGGTTTGAAATGAGAAGCAGGTCCAAGTGATGGAACAGGCTTCAGAGAGAGGGCCAGAATTCTAGGTTTGAGCGTGCCTCAACTGGTTAGCTGCATGACTGTGAACCCCCCCCCCCCGCCCCGCCCCAACACTGTCTGTGCCTCAGTTTCTCCATCCTGCCTGTCAGTGAGGTTCGTGGTTTTGGCTCTGCCCGCTTTGTGGGGCTATTAGGGCAAACAAACGCAATAATGAGTGCAGAAGCCACGGCAGACCCGTCACTGTTCCTATTCTGGAAGGTGGGATAAGGGGTGCTCACCGCTTCTGCGAGGCCGCGCCAGCCGCTTCAGGAAAGGCCCGGCATCTCGGCTTTCCTCTATCTGGAGATTCAGTTC
The DNA here is from genome assembly GCF_023721935.1 of Panthera uncia. Lineage (NCBI taxonomy): Eukaryota > Metazoa > Chordata > Mammalia > Carnivora > Felidae > Panthera > Panthera uncia. The sequence continues at coordinate 56,272,541 of NC_064814.1, forward strand.
CTAAGGGAATTAAGGGCAGGGCTAAACCAGGGTCTTGCCTGGGGACCAGCAGAGACGTACGTAAACTGAGACCGACAGGGGGCCCCGTCAGAAGAGGCACCAGCCAGCAGCAGGCACAGAAGCCTTGGGGGGGGGGGGCAAGGGGAGGCAAGGCCCGGGGGTCAGGCCTGCCCCAGCCCTCACCGCGCCCCCTCCCCAGCTCCCCACCACACACAACCAGCACAGACCCTTGGGCGCGATCGGCACATGGCACACGCGCCCACACCCAGTCAGTGTGCACGGTGGGCACACGCCCCGCACGCACACATCACGAGCATCCCTCCTCCTCCTCCTCCTCCTCCTCCTCCTCCTCC
>NC_064814.1:56273293-56283293 GCF_023721935.1 Panthera uncia
AGTTGATTTCAGGCTCCTGCCCGAGGTCACCGCGCGGTGTGGTTGGGGCCAGAGCAAGTTGGGGCTTTATCGGCTGCACCGCAGGCCGGTACTTCCGTGCAAGTGATGAGAGAGCCTAAGGCCCATTGAGGGCCAAGCGCAAGCCAGCCCGATCCCCCCCCCTCCCCGCCCTCCCCTGCCCCCACCCCCGACATGGGATGTGTGTGCTATTCCTCAGGCACTCCCGGCCGCCCGAGAACAAAGGAGAGGAAAGAAAAACGAATGGTTAACTGATAGAGATCACAGTCGTGCAGGACCTGAGTCTCCCATCAGCCTGTAAATATTTTAGTAAAATACAAGAAAAAGGCAATCTTGTCGATAGCCTCATCTCCAGACACCTGTAGACTCAGTTTCCTGGAGCCCCAGCATCACCCTCCCCTCCCTAGTGATGTGGGGAACACAGGCGAGAAGGAAATAGCAGGTATGGGGCGCCTGGGTGGCTCCGTGGATTAAGCCTCCGACCTGGGGTCAGGTCATGAACTCACTGTGAGTTCAAGCCTTGCTTGGAACTCTGTGCTGACAGCTGCGAGCCTGGAGCCTGCTTCAGATTCTGTCTGCGTCTCTCTGCCCCTCCCCTCCCCTGCTCTCTCTCTGTCTCAAGTGTAAAATAAAACATTAAAAATTAAAAAAAAAAAAAGAAGGAAATGGCAGGTGACATTAAATGCCCTGATAACCGGCAGCCCATTGAGGCAAATCCAGAGAACATTCCTCCAGGAAGCCCCTACGTCCTCCTGTCGATGCCTCGCTGGAGGGGAAAACAGCCTTAGCCTGACAATGGCTGGGCCTTGGGTATCTTAGGAGTCCTCTTTGGCATATCAAAGTCTTTCTGGAAACCTCCCCAACTCCTTAGTATATAAGCAGCCTTCACAACCCCCCGGGGCAGCTCTTTCTACCCAGGGGTCCTGTCCCCGTGCTTTAATAAAATCATCTTGTTTTGCACCAATGATGTCTCAAGAATTCTTTCTTGGCTGTTAGCTCAGCTCTGAACCCCCTGCCCTCTTCAAAACCCCATCACGAGGAACTGGAAAAGAACCTGAGGACATGGTTAACGCGGGTCCTGTTTTCACTACTCTGGGCAGATCAGTTGGTGGTCCGTTGAAAAACGTGAGCATCTGGCGGTGGGTTGCGTCATCCTCCGCCCCGTTAGTGTTCCCCAAATGCGTGTGTCTGGAAACACAAGGGCTGCTTCCGGTAATCACAGGGCCTAAATGAGCTCAAGGAGAGCTACGAGAGCCCTATAAGTGAATTTGGTAAAAGCCGGACCCTCAAGAACGCATTTAACACATGGGCGCCTGGGTGGCTCCTCGGATTCTTGGTTTCAGCTCCTGTCGTGATCTCACGGTTTCCTGCGTTCGAGCCCCTCGCCGGGCTCCTCGGTGAGCGTGCAAAGCCTGCTTGGGATTTTCTCTCTTCCTCTCTCTGCCCTCCCCTCACTAGGACTGTCTCTCTCCCTCGCTCTCAATATAAATAAAAAAAAAAAAAAAACTAAAAAGAATGCATTTCACCTGTTAACATTCACTTCTGCACATTTGCAGTGAAAAAGGATTAGCAAACAATTCTGTTGCAAGAGGAATAATTAAATAGGATAAAGCAGTGATTCTAAGGGAAGTATATGGAGAACCTTCTGCCTTGAGGCTCGGTGTCGTCCTGCCCTTTTGTTCTGGAACCTGCTGACCTACCTTCCTCCTTCAGGGTCTCGTCACTTTTATTCCCCATACTTGGGACACTCAGACCACCCCAGCTCAAAGTCATTTTGGAGGGTTTTCCAGATCATCTTTTCTAAACAGGATCCAAACTTCCCTCATTCTCTGTTCTGGTACCCCTTATCGGTTTCTCAGCTCTCACAATTTATGATAGATTTGGCTACTATCTCCCCATCCACATTGTAAAGTATAAAATGATATCTTTTCTGGCTTCTGCTTCTAGAAGAAGCGTCTATTTCTAGGAGGTAAATTCTATGAGGACTTTATTCACTATGTTCCCAGCACCTTGTCAGATGCTGGTTCCCCAAACGTCACTAGAACAAATGGTTGAGAAGACAAATTAGACTTTATTGCTTGCCCCTCAGAGGTCTGACACCTCATAGGAAAATGGGCAAGCCCATGACATTTATTGAGACCTTGAAGTCTGGTTTCAAGCAGGTGTTCCCATGCAGGGGCAGGAACAGGGGTTGTTGATTAAGGTAGGTAAGGGTTAGGGTGGAATCATGGAGAATTTACACGACAAGGTGAGAGGCTCAAATACTCTTAAAGTGTAAACGGTCAGTTGATAATCAGCTGATTTGTTTTAGCCTTTTTTTTTTTTTTTTTTTAAGGTAATCTCTACACCCAAAACGGGGCTCAAACTCATGTCCTTGAGGTCAGGAGTTACATGCTCTACCCGATGAGCCAGCCAGGTGCCCCTGATTGTTTTTTGCTGTTGTTTTTAATGTTTTTATTATTTTTTTTTAAATTTATTTTTGAGAGAGAGAGAGAGAGAGAGAGACAGAGCACGAGCAGGGGAGGGGCAGAGAGAGAGAGCCAGAGCGGAAGTGAGATGCTTAACCGACTGAGCCCCCCAGGCGTCCCTTAAAGAGATTGAAGAAGACAAAACATTCATAACGTAAGAAGTAGATACTACATGAAAAAGGAACAATCAGAAAGCAATATTTCCCAGTGGCTAAAAATATGGTTGCAAAATAAAATAAAATAAAATAATTTTAAGTAGGTTTCATGCCTGTGCAGAGCCCAATGCAGGGCTTGAACTCACAACCCTGAAGTCAAGACCTGAGCTGAGACCAAGAGTTGGACTCAACCGACTGAGCCACCAGGTGCCTCTTGTTAATTGTTTACAATTTTCATTTATTTTTTTTTTTAATTTTTTTTTTCAACGTTTTTTATTTATTTTTGGGACAGAGAGAGACAGAGCATGAACGGGGGAGGGGCAGAGAGAGAGGGAGACACAGAATCGGAAGCAGGCTCCAGGCTCCGAGCCGTCAGCCCAGAGCCCGACGCGGGGCTCGAACTCACGGACCGCGAGATCGTGACCTGGCTGAAGTCGGACGCTTAACCGACTGCGCCACCCAGGCGCCCCTATTTTTTTTTAGTAATCTCTACACTCAACCTGGGGCTCAAACCCACACCCCAAGATCAAGAGTTGCACACTCTTCCGACTAAGCGAGCCAGGCGGCAGCATAAAAATAAAATGTTTCATAGAAAGATTAAAAACAGAGACCTGGCTGGCTCAGTTAGTGGAGCACGTGACTCTTGATCTCGTGGTTGTAAGGGTTTTTTTTGTTTTTTTGTTTTGTTTTTGCTGTTGTAAGTTTGAGCCCCACATTGGGCGTAGAGATAACTTAAAATTAAAATCTTAAAAAAAAAACAAAACCAGAGTTGAGGAAAACAACTGTAGAGAGCAAAAAAGATGAAAAGCGGGAAATCAGGGAGAGAAGATAGCAAACGCAGAGGACCAATCCAGGAGGACTATACGGTTATTAGGAATCCTAGAAAATGAATTTGAATAAAAGGGAGGGAAGAAAAATATCTTAGGAAACGATCAGAGATAATTTCCAGAACTGAAAGGCTTGTCTTCATTCTGGACGGGTCTGTTGTGTGCTCAAGCTAATGAATGAAAAATTATCCATGTGTAGATACTTCCTCGTGAAATTTCACAACATCAGGAATAAAGGGAAGATGTTAAAATTTTCTTTTTTTTAATGTTTATTTATTTTTGAGACAGAGCATGAACGGGGGAGGGTCAGAGAGAGGGAGACACAGAATCTGAAACAGGCTCCAGGCTCTGAGCTGTCAGCACAGAGCCCGACGCAGGGCTCGAACTCACAGACCGCGAGATCATGACCTGAGCCGAAGTCAGACGCTTAACCGACTGAGCCACCCGGCCGTCCCAGATGTTAAAAGTTTCTAAAGAGAAGAAACAAATCGTCTCCAAAGGAACAGGAGCCAAGAGAGAGGGAGAGAGTGCTTGAGAGCATGAGAAGGGGCAGAGAGAGAGAATCCATAGCAGGCTCCACACCATCAGCACAGAGCCCAACGGGGGCTCGATCCCACGAACTATGAGATCATGACCGAAATCAAGACAGATGCTTAATGACTGAACCACCTGGGTGCCCTGAGAAATTCCTGCAGTTTTGGAATGAGGGCCTTGAGTACCTCCACGATGACCTCGAATGTTCTAATTGATGAAGTTCCTCTTTCCAGCGCATCTCTTAACTCGGCCTAAAGACCCTGGAGGCAAAGCATCCCCAGATGGGAACCCAACCATCCCCTTGAACCATAAGTACTGCCCTGAGCCCGCATGACCCTGCCTGACCGACCCGAAGACAGTGGTCCAGCCACCTGCCCGCACACACCATCTTTTATCCTGATTTTCCTTCCGTAAACCTACAAGTCTTTTCAGCGCAGTCTTTGAGACACTGTGTATGCTCTTGGTGTTGGCCTCCCTGAAATAAAGTCCTTTCTTGCTTCACCACCACGGATCTCTCTGCCTTTGGATTCGTCAGCAGCGAATGGCTGAAACTGGTCTGGTTTTACATAGCTTTATTTATTTTTTAAAAATGTTTATTTTTATTTAGAGAGAGAGCGCGTGCACATGTGCAGGGGAGGGACAGAGAAAGAGGGAGAGAGAGAATCTCAGACAGGCTCAGCACTGTCAGTGCAAAGCCCAATGTGGGGCTCGAACTCATGAACCGTGAGATCATGACCTGAGCTGAGATCAAGAGTCCCATGCCCAACCCACTGGTCACCCAGGTGCCCTGAGGTTTTAAATAAACTTTATTTTTATTTTGTTTTAATTTTTTAAAAATATTTATTCATTTTTGAGAGACAGAGCATGAGGGGTGGAGGGGCAGAGAGGGAGGGAGACACGGAATCCGAAGCAGGCTCCGGGCTCCAAGCTGTCAGCACAGAGCCCGACGCGGGGCTTGAACCCACGAACTGTGAGATCATGATCCGAGCCAAAGTCAGACACTTAACCGACTGAGCCACCCAGGCACCCCATAAACTTTAAAAAAACAAACAAAAAAGATATTATATAGGTAAAGAGTACAAGAAGAGAGAAAAACAATTGGAATCTCTAGTAGAAAAATTCCAAAACTGAAGAAGAAGCTCTTTCTTAATTTATTTTCTTAGTAATCTCTACACCCAGCATGGGACTCAAACTCACGACTCCAAGATCAAGAATTGTTCTTCTGACTGAGCCAGCTGAGTGCTGCTAAGATTTTATTTTTAAGTAATCTCTACTCCCAATGTGAGGTTTGAACTCACCACCCAGAGATCAAGAGTCACATGCTCCATTGACTGAGCCAGCTGGGTGCCCCAAGAAACTCTTCATTTAAACGAAAAGTAAGATAGGGATCCATGTGGGGTGTGGAGCCTACCAGAAAAGAAAAGAAAAGAAAAGAAAAGAAAAGAAAAGAAAAGAAAATCCTTACATAATATTGATATGCTTTTTTTTTTAATTTTTTTAAAGTAGGCTTTATGCCCAGCACAGAGCCAAATGCAGGGCCTGAACTCAGGACGCTGAGATCAAGAGTTAGGAGCTTAAGTGACTGAGCCACTCAGGTGCCCCTAACTGATACACTTTTAATGAATGACCCTGAATGCTTGAAACGTTCTCCTGGACTGTAGGATTGCATGCAGGAAGTAGGACATGTACGGCTTGTGTTTTAGAGTCAACCTGTAGAAAATTCCAGAACACTTGGTTATGGTTGCAGGAAAGACTGTCGATACTCAAAATCTTAACTTTGTAACTGTGAGGCAAGAAAAGGTTGCCTGTGGAAGTGGAGAAAGAGGAGTTACGAGCTGGCTTCTCTCGCCAAAGGCACTGATAAAATTAGAACAGAGGCTCACCTCTTTAAGAGAAATGAGTAATACAAAAACAAAAATATTTATACAAGCAGTGATCACTGGAAAAAGGGGACGAAGAAGTAGGAGTGAGTTAAAGGCCTCACGTTGTGTGTCGGAAAGTCAATATTCGCTAAAGGCAATATAGAAAACAAATCCAAGTACGCTCGTTTTAGCTAGGGTTTCGGAAATAACTTCCAGAAGAAGCAGGAACAGGAACCGTTAACGGTGCTTGTGTCTAGGTCGAAGGGGTGGGGCGGGGTGAGACTGGACGGGAAGGCGTGAGGCAGTGTTGTTTTCCATGGAAATCTCTGTTCTGCTGGATTTGCTATCAAGTGAACGCAGCATTTCAGTTTGTAGAAAGAAAAAAAAAATTGCAAAAGAAAGCAGGAATCTTGCTGAGCGGGGGAGAGCCATGTGGCCTCCACCAGGCCTGGGGTCACACCTGCTAATGGAAAAAAACAGGGATTGGACCCTTGGAGACCGCACATCACCCTCTGAGCCTTTAACTTTGGCTTGAAAAATTCATTCAGTACGTTTAACCTTTTTGCTCTTGGTTTGTGGCCAATGCGAGAATTAACTTGCATTTCTTTGGACACCAAGTGGAAGTGACTGGGGAAAAGAGGGAATCGTAGGAAAAATACCGAAAGGAAATCCGTCACTGTGATTTGTTTTCCTCTGGCTTTTTACGCTTTTCTTCTCAAAGTTTCTACCATTATCACGAGAGAAAGTAAGGCTTTGGGGGTTTGGGGGTTTTTGTTGTTGTTTGTTTTGCTTTTTTGTTTTGTTTTGTTTTGTTTTTAGAGGCCCAGTTTGATTGATATCGCTTATGTGCAGAGAAGGAATTTCCCACGGTCTGTAAGGGTGGGGGCTGGGAACGTTCCGCTGGCCTCGTGTTTTCCGTGCCAGCAAAAGTTTGTTGAACGTGTTAAAAAAGACATCGCAGGCCCCAAATGGTATCACTCAGAGTCCCCAAAGCAGTGTTCTGTACATCATTTCTTTTAACCTCCCCCAGAAATGTAGTCCTAACGTCATCCAGGGATTTGGGGTCTGGCGGGAGAGGGCCACCACCCCCCTTCCTCATCCCTGTCGTTCAGGGAAGGATGAGGCCCTGTGCACAGTGAGACACCTTGCTCCCCACTCCCCCGCCACCCGAGAAAGCAGGCCTGCCTGGAACAATCCTTTCTTTTGCCAATAACTTTCTGGCCCCACCCTCCTCCTATAAAAGCCTCTGTTTTGTACTACCCTTCCCGGTGTCTCTCTCCTTGCTGGATCCCGTCCTGCTGCCCCATTCGTGAATGGTTTCTCTTTAATGAAACCAACGAGAGGGACGCCTGGCTGTGACTCTTGATCTCTGAGTCCTGGGTTCGAGCCCCACGTGGAGCTAAGAGATTACATAAAAAGAAAAAAAAAGTGGGGGTGCCTGGTTGGCTCAGTTGGTTAAGCGTCTGACTTCGGCTCAGGTCACAATCTCATAGTTTGCAAGTTCGAGCCCTGCATCAGGCTCTGTGCTGATGGCTCCGAGCCTGGAGCCTGCTTCAGATTCTGTGTCCCTCGCTCTCTGCCCCTCCCCCGCTTGCACTCTCTCTCTGTCTCTCTCTCTCTCAAAAATAAATAAAACATTAAATAAATAGATAAATAAATAAAAAGTAATAATGCCAATGAGCTCTTCAAATTTACTTGGTTGAAATTTGTTTTTTAACAAGAGTTTACATACACATTCCATAATTGATCGCTGAATTCACCCTAGAGTATTTTACACTGGGAATGCTTTAAAAGAAAAAAAATTTTAATTTATTTATTTTAAGAGAGAGAGGGTGGGAGTGTTCGCATGCACACAAGTAGGGGAGGGGCAGAGAGAGAGGGAGGGAGACACAGAATCAGAAGCAGGCTCCAGGCTCTCAGCTGTCAGCACGGAGCCCGACGCGGGGCTTGAACCCATGAACAATGAGATCACGACGTGAGCAAAAGTCAGACACTTAACCCACTGAGTCACCCGGGCACCCCTAAAATGTTTTTTAAGTTTATCTTTTATTTTTAGTGACCTCTACACCCAACATGGGGCTCGAACTCCCAACACAACCCCAAGATCAAGCACTCCATCTTCTACCAGCTTGAGCCAGCCCGGTGCCCCTGTGACATTGATCTTTTTTTTTTTTTTTTGGTTTATTTATGTATTTTGAGGGAGGGAGAGAGAGAGAGGGAGCACAAGCAGGGGAGGGGCAAAGAGAGTGAGAGAGAGAATCCCAAGCAGGCTCACGCTCTCAGCCCAGAGCCTGATGCGCGGCTCGATCTCACGAACCGTGAGATCATGTCCTGAACTGAAACCGAGAGTTGGATGCTTAACCGACTGAGTCAGCCAGCCCCTGTGACGTTGACATTTTTGAATACAGGTCTGTTGTTTTCTAGACTGTGTAAGGGACCCACTCACTTCTGCGTGTGTCTCCTCTACCCTCCGTGCTACACGGCTTTACTTCCGACGGCAGGTACGTGGGTTTCCCACCCATTGACCGATTCTGCGACACCGACTGAGCGACCCATGTGACGGGTTTTTGGAGAGATGGGGGTTCGGAGCTGAGCTGACCCAAGGAAGAATTCTTGAGACGTCTTTGGTGCAAAAACGGTGATTTTATTAAAGCTCCCCTGGGGAGAAAGAGCTGCCCTGGGGCTGTGAAGGCTGCTTATATACTAAGGAGTTGGGGAGGTTTCCAGAAGGACTTTGATACGCCAAAGAGGACTCCTAAGATACCCAAGGCCCAGCCATTGTCAGGCTAAGGCTGTTTTCCCCGCCAGCGAGGCATCGACAGGAGGACGGTAGGGGCTTCCTGGAGGAATGTTCTCTGGATTTGCCTCAATGGGCTGCCGGTTATCAGGACATTTAACGTCACTGCCATTTTTTCCTGCCTCTGTTCCCCACATCACTGTGGAGGGGAGGGTGATGCTGGGGCTCCAGGAAACTGAGTCTACAGGTGTCTGGAGATGAGGCCATTGATAAGATTGCCTTTTTCTTGTATTTACTACGGTATTTGTAAACTGATGGGCACGATTACTGTAATCTCTATCAGTTAACCATTCGGTTTTCTTTCCCCTCCTTTCTTCTCGGGTGGCCGGGAGTGCCTGAGGAATGTCACACGCATCCATCTGGGGGGCTGGGCGGGGCTAGCTTGCACTTGGCCCTCGGCTGGCCCGAGGCTCCCTCTTCAGATGACCCACTCCATTCTGAGAGACAGCTGTGGGGCCTGCAGGTGAAGGAGGGGCTCTCCCCGCCCCCACACACTCCAGACACAGTCAACAAGTCCAAGTTGGCCCCTGTGCTTCTGGCTGGCGGGCTATCGGAGGTTCCCAAGACTTCCTCCTCGGGTTTGATTAATCCGTTCCAGCAGCTCACGGAACTCAAGAACGCAGTTCACTTACCAAGGTTTTATTACCAGAGGGCACGACTCCGGGACAGGCAGAGGGAGAGGTGCACCGGGCGAGGTGCATGTGGGGGGGGGGGCGCCCCCCTCCCCACACCTCCCCGTGTTCACCAGCCCAGGGGCTCTGGGAGTTTTATGGAGGCTTCATTACACGAGGCCCCGTGGGTTAAATCCCCAGTCCTTGGTGACCGGACTCAACCTTTTAGTCCCTCTTCCCTCCCCGGAGGTGGGAGGTAGGGGAGAAAGTCCCAACCCTATCATCGCCAGGATCCTCCTGGCAACCAGCCCACCTTTAAGAGCTTCCATTAATCTAATTCATTGACATAAAGTCGGGTGCGGTTGACAGGGGCTGTTAGGACACCCGACACGCCTTTCACCTCTTTTGGCTCGGGAGCGATTTCCCCGGAACCCGGATGACAAACCCGAAGAGCCCAACAGATGCTCCCGTTGTCCTTATTGTTCCAAGGGTTTTAGGAGGTCTGTGCCAGAGATCAGGACAAGAGTGAAATTCTGTATTTAGTATAAATCACAAGAGCACAGAATGTCCCCTCATTTTTCTCTTACGGTTAAATTCAGGTTGCGCATTTTTATTTTATTTTTAAATATTTATTCATCTTTGGGGCGCCTGGGTGGCTCAGTTAAGGGTCCGACTTTGGCTCAGGTTGTGATCTCACGGTTCATGGGTTCGAACCCCGCATCGGGCTC
>NC_064814.1:56284466-56309756 GCF_023721935.1 Panthera uncia
CCTTCTCTCTTCTGTCACCATACAATGTTCTAGGCACGCTTCGTCCTTCTGCAGCACCAGCTCTGGGATCAGCAGCCATTTCTTCGAGGAACTCTGTTTCCCGTCACGGACAAGGTTATTGAGAAGCCAAGGTCACAGAACTCAGTTCTCCTGGAAGTGTCACCGACTGTAGGCTCCTTTGTCAGACAGAGGTAGGATATGTAAATATCGTATAATAAAAGTGTAATGTCACCTGTGATCCTGGTCCGACACCTCCAGGTTCCTCCTCATCACCCGCCCCGTGTTCGCATCCCCTCCCCCATATGCCTATTCACGACACTGTGTTTCTACCACTGTTTACCACAGTTTATATTACCGTCTCCCTCACTTGAATGTCAAGTTCCCTGAGCGCCGGGGACATGTCTGCCTTGAGCACCCTTGTGTCTCGAGCGCCTTGCTTGGTGCGCGGTAGGCACTTTGTGTATTTGTTGGATGAACGGCTGCTTTTCCTCGGCCGGTCCCAGGGAGTGCCCCAAGGGGCCTTTCAGGGGCTCTGCCCGTGCTCTCCCTGGTTAGGGCCTCCCCCTGCCTTGTGCTGCCCACGCTCAGCCCGACCCTCGCCATCCCCATCATGTCACTCACCCCGCCGTCCTACTGTCAGCTTCCTGGGTGCGGGAACTGTGACCTATTTGCCTCTGTGTCCCCGAACCCGGCCAAGTGCCTTACCCACGGCAGGTATCCCGTGGACATCTGCTGCATTAGACAAGTGATTTTGCTCAGATGCCACAAGCTGGAAGTGAAGGCACCAGAATTCAGACCTCGTCTCTCCTCGAAGCTTCCATTCCTTTCCACAGGGGAAAGAGGACCCAGCTTTGAAGACGAGGGAGGATGTCGTGAGCGAGGAGGCGGGGTCAGCATTTCAAGGCCCGGTGGGCAGTCGCCTGCCTTTCATCGGCTTCTTTGGCTTTTGCACCTTCTCTGTTTCAGAGATTCCTGGGTCACACGGTTTAACTTTTGTCCCAGCTCTCCATCCATCACATACGTGTCGCAAAGTAAGGAAGATTGAGCCCAGACAAGAACTGGGTGTCAGGAGGGGGCCAGGAGGTGAGTCTACCCTCTGGCCTTCTGGCCTGAAGCTCAGACTTGGCCGTGTCGGCCCCTGGCCCTTGGCACCTGCCGTAGCCTTGGCCCCGAGCTGACAGCTTCTCTCCGTCCTAGCTTGGCTCTGATGGGCCAGACCATCCGGGCCCCCCTGTATGCAGGAGAGAATGTGGTAAAAGCAGACATACCTCCCGATACCTCAATGGCAGCCGCCTCAGACCATTTAGGGAAGTCAAATGTAAATGCAGAAATTAGTTTAAAAAAAAATCAAAAGCCTGTATGGCCAACAGCCATTCACCTCGTGGCCAGAGGTGAGCTGGTAAACGAGGAACCTGGATTCCGGGCTCCACTGGCTTCTGGACTTTGGCAAGGCCTTGGGTGGACCACCCAGCCCCTTGGGTCTCGGAAGGGAAAACGAGCTGGAAAGAAATCCGACCCGGGTGGGGGCAGCACTCTGCGGGAGCGGAGAGCCGGGGTCCCCTCGCGGCCCACTCTAAAACAGTGTGTTTTTTCATTGTACAACTGTTTGTGGTAGAGAAACCAGACAAAACCTAACGTACACGTGCACCATTTTAGAAACAAGCTCTCACGTACACGGCAAAGTGGAAAACAAAAACGTGGAACGCACACATGTCTTACACTCTTGTGCGGGCACAGCCTGTGCGTCTGGAAGGAGACACAAGAAACTGCTACCAACATGGGGCGCCTGGGTGGCTCAGTCGGTTGAGCGACTGACTTCGGCTCAGGTCGCGATCTCGCGGGCCGTGAGTTCGAGCCCCGCGTCGGGCTCTGTGCCGACGGCTCAGAGCCTGGAGCCTGTTTCGGATTCTGTGTCTCCCTCTCTCTCTGCCCCTCCCCCGTTCATGCTCTGTCTCTCTCTGTCTCAAAAATAAATAAACGTTAAAAAAAAAAAATAAAAAAAAGAAACTGCTACCAACAGCTTCTTCGGTAGAAAAGGAATTGGGGGGGGGGCAGGAGGGGGGTGCCTGGGTGTCTCGGTCGGTTGAGTGTCCGACTCCTGATTTTGGTTCCGGTCGTGGTCCCACGACCTAACAGCCTGGAGCCTATTTTGGATTCTGTGTCTCCCTCTCTCTCTCTGCCCCTCCCCTGCTCGCGCTCTGTCTCTCTCTGTCTCAAAAATAAATAAAACATTAAAAAAAAAAAAAAGAGTTGGACGCTTAACCGACTGAGCCACCCAGGCGCCTCTACACATATACGTATTTAACACAGAGAGAGACAAATGTATATATATGATGGAGAAAGAGAGTTTTGTAGTTATAAATGTATATAAGCATATTTATGTCCATACCGATATATAAATGTTCCATTGTAGAAATATAAGCGGTCTAGTCAGGTCTGAAGGAGTGGAAAATGAAATTACAAGCAGCCTCAAGGGCAGAGAACATATCTGCCAGGTCACTGCTGGTCCCCAGTGTTAATGCACGGTTCCCGTGCTCGGGAGGAGCCCAGGGGCTGCTAAACAGCAAGCCCACAGTGAGCCCCACCTCATCTTGTGCTCGCGTCTAGTAGGCAGGATATTTCTTTTTCTTTTTTTTTTTTTTCCCTTCTTTTCCCTTCTTTTTTGCTTTTCCCTTCTTTTCCCTTCTTTTTTGCTTTTCCCTGCCGAGTGCCGGGCACTGTATGGATACAGTATTATTTAATTTAAAATTTTTTTTCAAATATTTATTTATTTTTGAAAGACAGAGACAGAGGAGGGGAGGCGCAGAGAGAGAGGGAGACACTGAGCCATCAGCACAGACCCCGATGCAGGGCTCGAACCCACGAACTGCGAGATCATGACCTGAGCTGGTCACTCAACCGACGGAGCCACCCAGGCACCCCAGTATTATTTAATTTAATCCTTAGAAAAACTTCTCTGGTGATACAATGATGCCCATTTTCCAAATGAAAGAGTAGATTCAGAGGTAAGGCAAACGTGTACAAGGCCAATGAGTCAAGGGCTAGAAATGGGTCCCTGATTTTTTTTTTTTAAGTTTATTTATTTTGAGAGAGAAAGGGCCTGCCAGTGGGGGAGAGGCCGAGGGAGAATCCCAAGCAGGCTCTGCACTGTCAGTGCCAAACTCTATCAGGAGCTCGAACCCATGAACCACGAGATCATGATCTGAGCCAGGATCTGATGCTTAACCACTGAACCACCAGGCGCCCCGAGGGTCTCTGATTTGTGTCTGTTGCTTTTTCTGGAGCACATGGCTCCTCCTTGAGGCGCTAGGGCACATTTTGGGGGGCATGTGCATCACTAGAGGGCCTGTGAAAACACCAGCTGCTGGGCCTTCTCCCCAGGGTTTCTGATTCTGCGTGGCTGGAAGGAGAATTCGCGTTTCAGGATGTGCTGCTGGTGAGGCTTTCTCTGCCTGTCCCTGCAGCTTCGGGGTCCTGCTCACGCTCCACTGGAGGGGGCCCCTGGATGGAGTCTAGGCCCTAAACCGATGCATGGCCCTCAGACCAGCAGGACTAAAAGCCTCCAGCTCGAGTTCAAGTTTTTTTGTTTTTTTTTTTCACTTTCAAGTTCTTGTCTGTGCTGGAACCATGAGAGTTTTTACAATTCAAAAGCGCCCCGGTAATCTTCAGCAGGAAAGGAGTTTACTGGAAGGCCAGAGGTAGCTTCTGGAACCACCAGAAAGGCTGGATAAGAAACCTGCAGCATGGACAGGGGCCAAAGCTCACTGCCGATCTGCCCTGATGAGGACACACCTGCCACAGGCCTGGCAGGACAGACACACAGCCAGGAAGGCCAGCACCACTGGCCCCAGACTCTGGAGGGCGCCACTGGCCCCAAGACGGATGGATTATGTCATGTGCCCCCCCCCCCCATTCAGCTGCAAGGGATGCTGGGAAAGCAAATCTCTGGCTTTGAGGCCTCCAGCGAGGGTGCAAAGCTCCATCTCCTAATGCCCCAGACGTGGTGGTTAGACCTTGGGTCGCCATTGAACACCAAATGTCCACACCGATGGCAGCGTTGTCCCCGGGGTTTTGCTGGATGCTGAGGTTTGCTTCTATTCTTATGTTCTTGAGTCATGCTTGGGCTAGTCAGCCAATTCGTGAGGCACTGTTCCCGCTAACACTCATTTGCTGAGCCCTCACTCGCATGCAAGGAGCTGTAAGAGGCAATTTGCTCGTACGGTTTTCACACACAGGAAATGGTAGCTGAATACAAGGAACGTATCCGGTGTCCTGCCCGGCCAGGCTTTATTCTGAGGAAACCTTTCAGGCTTCTCTCTTAAAGTGCCACAGAAGGACAGGCCCCGTTTTGCAGGGAGCTGAAAAAACCCCTGTGTTAAAGCATCCATCCACCTGACCTGTCGTTCCAGGCCCGCCACGCATCCCACTGGGAGGGTGCGGGGTGGGGGGGCGGCAGGCGACAGGGACAGAACCAGCAAAGAGCTGAATCACCAAAGAGGTCTGCAAAAGCTTGAAAGGCCACAGCGCTGAAGGAACAGGTTTGGGGGGCGCCTGGGGAGCTCAGTCGGTTGGGCGACTTCGGCTCAGGTCATCTCAGGGCTCGTGGGTTCGAGGGTTCGAGCCCCACATCAGGCTCCGTGCTGACGGCTCAGAGCCTGGAGCTGCTTCGGATTCTGTGTCTCTCTCTCCCCCCACCCCCCACTCATGCACTGCCTTTCTCTCTCTCTCTAAAATATAAACATTAAGAGAGAAAAGGAAAGGAAAGGGAAAAGGAAAGGAAAGAGGAAAGAAAAGAGAAAAGGAAAGAAAAGAGAAAAGAAAGGCAAGGAAAAGAAAAGAAAAAAGAAAGAAACGAGCTTGGTTCTCAGTGTGGAAAAGGTTTCAAAGGAGCAGAGGTTTCCATGCTGGCCTCTGTATCTCCAGCTCCTCCCCTCCCCCACTCACAGCCATCCTGCACCCTGCTGCCAGAGAATCTTCCAGAAGCAGCATTTTACAAAAATTTGTTGGCTTATTTATTTATTTTTGAGAGAGAGTGAGACAGAGCATGAGTAGGAGAGGGGCAGAGAGAGAGGGAGACACAGAATCCGAAGCAGGCTCCAGGCTCTGAGCCGTCAGCACAGAGCCTGAGGCAGGGCTCGAACTCATGAACTGTGAGATCAGGACCGGAGCGGAAGTCCGAGGCTCAACTGACTGAGCCACCCAGGCGCCCCAAGAAGCAGCATCTTAGTCTGTCACAGGGTGGATCTGACCCCTCGCTGGCTCCCCTAATCCCTCTGGTCAGACTCATGTGCCCAGGGCAGGCGGGACCGCCCAGCCCCCTTCGCCCTGCTCCTGCCAGGCTGGCCACCTATTGATGTCAGATGGCCTTGCTCATTGTCATCTCCGTGGCTGTGCTGTTCCCTCCGGCCAGAAGTCCTTTCCAAACTTCTTTTCTTTCCAAACCTTTCCTGGTCTTCAAGGCTTAGCTCAGATTTCTCCTCTTTCTGACCACAGACTTTACCCTCCCCCTGTGGTTGTCTGTCCCATTGACTTGACTCATGCATTCATTCAGCCGTCCATTCACTCAACAAAAATGTACCCGGGAGGTAGCAGGTGCCGTACTGGGTGTTAGTTGTCGAGAACAAGAGACTCCTATCTTCAAGACCATAAATGCCCGCCAATTAAAAAACCTCAGCGCACTCGTGCAAAGGGCCACGAAGGGAAGGATGTACTGTGTGGGCCATGAGAAAATGTCACAGGGCAAGTGGCAACATGGCCTCCCGGGAAGGAAATTCGTCACGCAGCAAAACTGGAATTGGATTTAGCCAGGGAGAGAGAAGTTTATGAACATTCCCAGCTACGACTCTAAAACTCTTGGAGGAAAACACACCAGGGAGAAAGCTTGGCAATGATTTCTAGTCATTAGGAAAATGCAAATCAAAACCACAGTGAGATACCGCCTCACACCCATTGGAAACCTACAAAAGACCCACGAGATAAAAGTGTTGGCTGGGAGGCAGGGAGGCAGGGAAGGTGGGACCTTTGTGCCCTGATGGTGGGAACATAAAAGGGCGCAGCTGCTATAGAAAACAGCATGGCGGGGGCGCCTGGGTGGCTCAGGTCATGATCTCGGGGGTTCACGGGTTCGAGCCCCACGTCGGGCCCTGTGCTGCCAGCTCAGAGCCTAGAGCCTGCTTCGGATTCTGTGTGTCCCTCCCCTGCTTGTACTCTGTCTCTGTCTCTGTCTCTCTCTCAAAAAAACAAAAACAAAAACAAAAAACACATTAAAATTTTTTTTAAATGGTTGAGATAAAAAATGGGTACAGTGATAAATTTTATGTTATGCATGTCTTACCACAATTTAGAATATTTTATAAATTTATTTTGAGAGAGAGAGAGAGAGAGAATCCCAAGCAGGTTCCATGGTCATCACGGAGCCCCACGCAGGGCTCGAACTCAACAACTCACCAACTGTGAGATCGTGACCTGAGCTGTAAGCCAGTCCGGCACTCAACCGACCGAGCCACCCATGCGCCCCCTACAATTAAAAAAATTTGAAAAACCGGTAAGAAATATGTTAACCTAGATAATATATGGGGTGGGGTGGGGAAGAGCATCCCCAGATGGCAGATGAAGGCCCCCCCTGGGGTCACGATGAGGGAACTGCCCGCCTTCAGACCGTCCTCAACAGCTCGGAGTTTACCCTGAGGACAGAGGGAAGCCATTAAACCGGCTGGGAGCCCGGGAGGGAGGAGACTTGATCCGACAAAGATCACGCGAAGCAAAGCAGCCGGGTTAGAGGCCCCGCAGCTGGCCGGGTGGGGAATGCTGGCAGTTTAGGCAAAGTGGGAGGCGGTGGGAACGGAGGGTGTGGGCTGCCTGGAGGCGCATTCGGCCTGAACCCGCACAGCGCACGACCTGGACGCCGTCCCGGAGGCGGAGGCGGAGGCGGGCTCTGGCCGGCTCAGGCCTCTGGGTGGACGTGGGTGCCGCACGGACAGGGAGCCGCGGACCCCGGGGGAGGAAGGCATTGCAGACAAAGGCGCTGTCCTCTGCGAGATCTGGCTGGCACCCCGGGTGTTCCGGGCTGCAGCCAGGCTGAGGGTAGAAGCGATATTTTAAATACATGGCACTTCAAGCCCAGGGGGAGGATCAAGGGGGGCGGGGAGAGTCAGGCTGAACTCCCTGCACCCCCGGGAGCAGAACCCCCACCCCCACCAGCAGAGGGAGGCAGGGAGGGGGAGGGGTCCGCCGTGCAGATCTCACAGGCCGGTTAGGACAGTCTGGGCACAGGTGGGAAAGCAGCGGTTGGACCCCAAGGGGAGAAGGTGGCAGATATTGGGGGCAGGTGGTACCCAAAGGCCCCCCCGCCCCGGGGCCGGTGGGAGGGTGTTATCTAGTAGATCTGATCAGTTTGTTGTTGCTGTTTGGGTTTTTTTGGTCAAATATTTAAAATTCTCCCCTTCTGTTTTACTTGCAAAAGGAACGCATGCTTCTGGGAGATGGCGGGAACCCTAGGGCCCTTCATCATAGAGGAATTCAAGGGCGCAGAAGGTTTGCACTGAGAGGGGACCCCAGCCGGAGTTTCCGGGGTTGAAGCGCAGTTTTGTGTATTTGGGCTGTTTGTAGCTTACGTGGGAGGGATCAGAGGCGGGCTGTGTGTTGAAGGCGAGGGCCTGCAGGATTGGAGGTCTGGAGGGGGGGAAGGCTAAGTCCAAGCTGACAGCTGCCGTTTTTCAAACTCTGGAGCCCGAGGTGAGGTCCTCAGGGGAGAGAAGACTCCAAACAGGCGGCCGGCTGGCTCCTGGGGTCCCATCATTGGCCTCCTGTGGCTCCTGTCCCTCCACTGACACAGCTCTGTCTCCCCGCCTGTTCCCGACCCAGCAGCCAGCTAAGCCTCTAAAACATTCTGTGAGATGACATCACTCCCCGACTTCAGGTCCTTCCTCTTGTCACAAAGAGCGCCGCCGTAAAAGTCCTCACAGGGCCTCCCTGCCCTAGGTCGGGTGGCCCATCCCCTCCGAACTTGGCTGCTGTTGTCTCCCTCCAGCCCTGCGGGCTCTCAGCAGTTTTGCAAGCACCAGGTACGTGAGCCACAGGCCCCTTGCACCGGCTGTTCCCTGCACTAGGCCAGAGTATCTCAACCTGGGCACTACTGACTCTTTGGGCCAGATGATTCCTTGTTGTGGGGGCCGTCCTGTGCGTTGTAGGATGTCAAGGGCCCCTCCCTACTAGACTCTCCTCCAGCCTCAGTGGTGACAAGCAAACACAGGTCTTCAGACATTGGCAAAAATCACCCCTTTGGGGTAAGAGGGCAGAATCACCACTGGCTGAGAACCACTGGCCTGGGGCAAGCTTTCCCTAGACACCCACCAGGCGTCCTCCTCTTTCAAATCAGGGACACATGGCTGGATCAGTGGGTACAGCATGTGATTTTTTTTTTTTTTTTTAAGTAAGCTGTATGTCCAGTGTGGGGCTGACTTGAACTCACAACTCTTGATCTTGGGGTTGTGAGTTCAAGCCCCACATTGGGCGTAGAGGTTACTTAGGGAAAAATCAAAAGACAAAAAAAATTTGGGGTGCCTGGGCGGCTCAGTCGGTCAAGCGACCAACTCTTGATTTGGCTCAAGTCATGATCTCATGACTTGTGGGATCGAGCCCCACATGGGGCTCTGTGCGGAGCCTGCTCGAGATTCTCCATCTCCCTCTCTCTCTCTCCCCCTCCCCTGCTCGCACGCTCTCCCGCTCTCTTTCTCAAAATAAACGAACATTAAAAAAGATGGACAGGGAAGGAGAAAAAAATGGGCAAAAGATTTTCCCAGGCATTTCTCTAAAGAAGATGTGAAAACGGCCAATGAACACAGTTCCTCAAAATGTTAACTACAGGCTTCCGTACGACCCAGCAATTCCACACCCCGGTGTCTACCCGAGGAAATTAAAAACATGTTTGCACAAAAGTCTGCACATGGAATGTTCAAAGCAGCATTATTCACAACCACCAAAAAACAGAAGCAACCCAAATGTCCATCAACTGACGAAAGGATACGTAACACGCGGTGGGGCCCTACAACGGAGTATGATTTGAGCATAAAAAGGGACGAAGTCCTCATGCGGGCACAACATAGGTGAGCCTTGAGAACATCGTGAAAGAAACCAGACCCAAAAGGCCGCATATTACGATTCCATTTATATCACACTTCTGGAACAGGCAAATCCATAGAGACAGGAAGAGCGGTTGCCTAGGGCTGGGAGAAGGGGGAATAGGGAATCGATTGCGCATGGAGTTTCTTCCTGGGATGATAAAAATGTTCTGAAATTGGCTGGTGGTGACGGGCGCCCAACGTTGTGAATATGCTGAAAATCACCAAGTCTTAACACCCCAAAAGGGCAGAGTTGATGGGATACGGGTTACGTGTCGGTGAAGCTGCCATTCAAAAAGAGAGAGAGAGAGAGAGACTTCCAGTTTCCCGTCCTGCGTGTTAAGGAGCTTGGGGGTTGTCACTCCAGCCTAACAGGTAGAAAGCCGAACAGAGCAAACATCGACAACTCTTAGACTCATCTGAGAACTGAGGTCACGGCAGCAAGCTGCTGTCATCCCGAAATGGAGAGACAGGCGGGCAGATACAAAGGATTACAACTTGCGTCTGACTTCTGCCCTCAGGTCACGATCTCACGGTGTGTGAGTTCGAGCCCGGGGTCGGGCTCTGCGCTGACAGCTCGGAGACTGGAATCTGCTTCGGATTCTGTGTCTCCCTCTCTCTCTCTGCCCCTCCCTCGCTCTCTTTCTAATAAACATTAAAAAAAATTTTTTTTTTTTTTAAGAATTACAACTTACCAGAGCAGAAACCTCCATCAGGTTGGGGGGCAACTGAGTGGCTCTTGAGGAATTGCTGGGGGCTCAGTGTAGACAAGTCCGAGAGTTAAAAACCCCAGGGAGAGGGGCGCCCGGCTGGCTCAGCGGGAAGAGAACTCAACTCTTGACCTCGGGATTGCGAGTTCGAGCCCCCCTCCAAGAGCCCCACTAGGTTCTTACAGTGAAGATGGGGAGGAAATCCCCCTCTGCGCCTCGCAGGGGAGGGAAAAGTAGCCGTTTTGAAATATATCCGGAACATTCCGTCCTTCTTGCCAAGGCCTGGCCTCCAGAGAAGCTATTTTACCAGAGCCTAACCTACTGAAATGTAATCACAACCTAACTCACCTGGCAGGAGGGAAATACCCACTCCCAGCCCTCCCTAGTGGTTCTGGCCCTCCCGAGGGGGAGAAAGAACGGGAAGCTTGCTGCACCTGAAACTAATGTGTGTAATACATGTGGGTCAACTAGGCTCCAGGGTGGCTAGAGTATGCCACTCTTAATCTCCAGGTCGTGAGTTCAAGCCCCGCGTCAGGCTCTGTGATGACAGCTCAGGGCCTGGAGCCTGCTTCGGATTCTGTGTCTCCCTCTCTCTCTCTCTCTCTCTCTCTCTCTCTCTCTCTGCCCCTCCCCCACTCATGCTCTGTCTCTCAAAAATAAACATTTTTTTTTTTTTTTACGTTTATTTATTTTTGAGACAGAGAGAGAGCATGAACGGGGGAGGGTCAGAGAGAGAGGGAGACACAGAATCTGAAACAGGCTCCAGGCTCTGAGCTGCCAGCACAGAGCCCGATGCGGGGCTCCAACTCACCGACCGCGAGATCATGACCTGAGCCGAAGTCGGATGCCCAACCGACTGAGCCACCCGGGCGCCCCAAAAATAAACATTTAAACAATTTTTTGAACAAACAAACTTGGGGCGCCCGGTTGGCTCAGGGGGTAGAACATCTGACTCTTGAATTTGAGGTCATCAATTGGAGCCTCATGCTGAGCATAGAGATTAAATAAATAAAACTTAAAAAGTAATCAAGGAACAAATGAAACTCCAGTTAAAAACAGTAACTGAGAAGCACCTGTGAAGCTTACAGCCCAGGGAACCCAGGCTCGCTAACAGGGCTCCCCTCCCCCACACCTGGCGGGCGCATCACTAAAGGTCTATTTATAGCCGTCTCTTTCACCCCGCGCCTGCTGTCTGGCTTGCGGACAAAAATTTACAAGCCGTACTAAAAGTCAAAACACAGTATGAAGATAGACTCAGATACGGCGGAGAGGAAAATGTCAAACTGCGGCCGCCCCTCGGAACCCTGGCTCTCTTTTTCTGCTTCCAAAAAGGATTCGCGTCTGATGTTGCAATTTTGGAAATTTGGACACAGAGTAGACAAGATCACATTTGTGGTGCCTTCCGTGGGAACCCGGCAGAGGCCTGCTTGGCAGGGGGCGTGGCTTCTTCCCGAAGTCACCCTTCTGCTTCTCAAGTTCCCAATGTCCTTTCCTGCCTTTCACAAATGGGATCTTTTTCAGAACTTGCCAGCAGAGGAGGCATTTAGGGTTTGTGGGAGTCTGGCATTCTGGTGTCTCTGTCGCGCAATTCACATAAAGGTCACGAAGGAGTCTGAGCAGGCTTTTTTCTTGGAGAATGGAGGCAACAGAGGTCACACTTGTCTCATTCCAGATCTTAAAAAGAATGTTTCTCCAGTCTCTTTTTTTTTTTTTTTTTTTAAAGCTTTTCTTTTTAAGGGAAGCCTGAGTGGCTCAGTCGGTTGAGTGCCCGACTTGGGCTCGGGTCGTGATCTCAACAGTTTGTGGGTTCGAGCCCCGTGTTGGCTTTGTGCTGACAGCTCAGAACCTGCTTGGGATTCTCTCTCTCCCTCGCTCTCTGCCCCTCCCCCACTCACACTCTGTCGCTCTCAAAAAAAAAAAAAAAATACACATTTAAAAAACTAAAAATAGGGGCGCTGGGGTGGCTCAGTCGGTTGAGCGTCCGACTTCGGCTCAGGTCATGATCTCATGGTCCGTGAGTTCGAGCCCCGCGTCAGGCTCTGGGCTGATGGCTCAGAGCCTGGAGCCTGCTTCCGATTCTGTGTCTCCCTCTCTCTCTGCCCCTCCCCCGTTCATGCTCTGTCTCTCTCTGTCTCAAAAATAAATAAATGTTAAAAAAAAAAAGTAAAAAAATAAAAGTAAAAAAAATTAAAAGTAAATAAAAAATAAGAAAACACTGATTAGAACTCGTGTCTACCTACGTGCCTCTCACCAACCAGCTTCCCTGACAGCCCCAACACACAGTGATCACCATCCTGAATCTTGCATTAACTCTTTCTTGCTTCCCCACCTTTATTAAAGTATGATCGACAGATTAAATTATATATATATTGAAGATATACAGCATGGGGGCACCGGGCTGGCTCAGTCAGAAGAGCATGGGGCTTTTGATCTCAGAGGTCATGAGTTTGAGCCCCACGTTGAGTATGGAGGTACTTAAATAAAGAAAACAAAATTTTTAATGTGCACAACACAATAATTTGATATATGTATACGCTGCGAAATGATTGCCCCCATCAAGCTAATTAACAGATCGATCACCTCACATGTGTGTGGTGACAACAGGCGAAATCTGTTCCCTTGGCCAATTTCAAGCGCACAATACATCATTATCAACTCTAGTCCCCGTGTTGTACATCGGGTCTCCAGAATCTGTTCATCTCATAACTGTAAGTGACCAACCTGTTCCCATTTCCCCCTTCCCCCCTTCCCCCAGCCCCTGGCCACCACCACTCACCTTTTTAAGATGCCACATGGGAGTGAGATCGCGTCGTTTTTATCTTTGTGCGTCTGGCTTCTCTTAGCATTGTGTCCTCTAGTCTCATCCACACTGTTGCAAGTGGCAGGGTTTCCTTCCTTTGTAAGGCTGAAGAATACGCCATTGTATGTACGCACCCCATTTCCTTTATCCATTCATCCATCAATGGACATTTGGTTCACTTCCTCTCCTTGGCTATTGTGAATAATGCCGCCGTAAAGACGGGGGTGCGGCTACCTTTTCGAGAGTGTGATTTCATTCCCTTTGGGTTTATACCCAGAATCGCGAGTGCCGGATCATATAGTGGTTCTATTTTGAAGTTTTTGAGGAAACGCTAGACTGTTTTCCACGGCAGCTGTAAGCAATTTACCTTCCCACCAAAAGCGCACCAGGTCGGCCTTGCTCCCCGCTCTTGTCCGCACTTCATACCTTTTGCGGTTTTGACAGTAGCCATCCTAACAAGTGTGAAATGATGCCTCTCGTAGCTTCGGTCAGCATCTCCCTCAGGGTCCGTGATGTTGAGCATCTTTTCGTACACCTGTTCTAA
Source organism: Panthera uncia (assembly GCF_023721935.1). Classification (NCBI taxonomy): domain Eukaryota; kingdom Metazoa; phylum Chordata; class Mammalia; order Carnivora; family Felidae; genus Panthera; species Panthera uncia. Next base: position 56,297,640 of record NC_064814.1, read on the forward strand.
GCGGCGTGGGGACGGGCTTCCTGACGGATGCCTTGAACACTCTGAGGTTGGCAGCCCTTTGCTGACTTCTGAGCCTCGGTTGCTGTGCTCCCGGCCTCTCCACCCCCCTTCTCCTGCCAATACCTCAGGATCGCGGGAGGGGCGGGGAAGTAGAGTGTCCCTTGGGCAGTGTCCTGCACCGCTGAGGGAACTGGGTACCCACTCACCATGCGTTCGCCTTAGCCCCTGGGAGACATCGCGGGCTGGGGCGGGAGGGTCTCTCTCCGCGTTGGGCTGTGCTGCCTTCGGGAAGGCGCCATGAGGGAACGTGAAACTGATCATCTTGTCCATTTCAGCGCGTCTCAAATGTTTTCTTCCAACAGGGTGCTGGAACTTCGCTGGACTCCTGGACTCCTGGACTCCCACAAAGATACTCTCATCCCTGGATGGTTTCCAAAATCAATATTCTGTGCCAGGATGATGTAGGTAACCCCTCTTCTGCCAACTCGTTGACATCACTTGGCACGGCTGTCTCTTGCGTTTATCACATACGTGCGTGGTGCTGAAATATTGCTTAATTTTAGTTAACTATTAGCTTTATAAAAACGCTATCAAAAAAATAAAAATAAATAAAAGCGGTATCTTCTGAGATTTTTTTTTTCGTTTAATATTCGATGTCTAAGATTCAACCATGCTGTCGTGGTTCAAATGACTGTGTAATATTCCATTTGGCGTATTCATTCTCCTGCCTGTAGACACTTGAGTTGTTCTCATGTGTTTGCCATTATAAACGCTGCTGTCGTGAACGTGTTTATACATGCGTCCTGGTGCTCAGATGAACTCTGAGCACAGAGTTAGGATTGGAATCCGAGGTCCGAGGGTGGATAACGTCCAACTTTGCGAAGTGACGTCAAACTTTCCCAAACAAATTTACACTTCCTCCCTTGAGCGGGACCCACCCTCTTGATCCTTATCCCCTCAATACTCGCTATTTTGCAAAATTCTTTATTCTGCCAGTCAGTTGGATGTGAAATAGTATCGAACTACAATTTTGATTTGAATTCCCTACTTACAGAGAAAGCTGAACATCTCCTTGTTTGTGGCTTATCTCTGAAGTGCTGAGTTCTGTGTTTTTGTCCACTGTTTCTATCGGGTGATTAGTTCTTTCCTTATTCACTTCTAAAAGTGAGTAATTTTTATCCGAGCTGTCAGCACAGAGCCTGACGCGGGGCTGGAACCCACGAACCATGAGATCATGACCTCAGCTGAAGTCGGACGCTTAACCAACTGAGCCACCCAGGCGCCCCATTTTTAGAAGTTCTTAACGTGTACTTTGTCAGTTGTATGGGTTGCAAACCTCTTTCCCCAGCTTTGCAACTTATTTATTCACTTTCCTCATGGTGTCTTTTGATGAACAGATGTTCTTAATTCTAATTTGTCTAAAAGTGACCTCTGCACCCAACATGGGGCTCAAACCCACAACCTGAGATCGAGAGGTGCATGCTCTACTGACTGATCCAGCCAAGTGCCCCTTAATTTCAGTTTCTTCAAATGTATTTTTTTATTAGTTTGCACTTTTTGTGTGTCATATGTAATAAAAATTTTCCCTAGCCCAACCTCAGAAAAACGTAGTCTATTTTAACTACAAATTTAAACTTTTTCTTTTGACATTTCAGTTTTCAATCCATCTGGGATTGTTTTTTTGTTTTTTGTTTTTGTTTTTGTTTTTAAGTTCATTTAGTTATTTGCAGGAGGAGGGGCAGAGAGAGAGGAAGACAGAGAACCCCAAGCAGGTTCGGTGCCGACGGCATAGAGCACGATGTGGGGCTCGAACTCATGAATGGTGAGATCGTGACCTGAGCTGAAATCGGGAGTCTGATGCTTAACCACCTGAGCCACTCAGGTGCCCCTGGGATTGGGTTTTGGAGGTAGGATCCAATGTCATCTTTTTTCCCCCTTTGGCCAGTTTTTTCCCCTCGTTAATGGAATAGTGCCTCTCCTCCCCACTGGTCTGCCATTACATTGCTATCATGTGTCATAATCTGTGCATGTGTAGGTCAGTTAAGTAGGCTCTTAATTCTACTCCAGTACGTCTAACTCTCTGAGGGTACTAAGCCATTTTATTTACAATAGACTAGACTAGACTAGACTAGAATAGAAGAAAAAGAAATCTTGTTCTTTGGGCAGGTTCCCCTTTCTTACTCCTCCATTCACAAATATCTCTGCCATTCGTGGCCCTTCATGCTTCACTACAAATTTCAGAATTAGCGTGTTGTGGTCCATGCAGAAACACCTAATTATAGACACAGAAAGCAAATTGGTGGGTGTCCGGGGTTGGGAGAAAGGAGAGCAAGGAAGGACGGCTAAAAGGTACAGGGTTTTCTTTTGAGTGACGAACATACTTTGGAACGAGACGGAGGCGGTGGCCGCGCCACCCTGTGAACGTACTGCACGTGCCCGACTTGTACACTTTAGTTCATTTTAAGCTTTGTGAATTTCACCTCAATTAAAAGCAAAAACAAAAACACTTGGATTCCTGATCCACAGAAACTGTGATATAATAAATGCTTTTAAGCCATTAGATTTGCGGGTAATTTGTTACACAGCAATAGATAATATAATACACTCTGGTTACATTATTGGACTTCAAAAACATAGAAATAAGGGACGCCTGGCTCAGTTGTAAGGGCATGTAACTTTTAACCTCAGGGTTGTGAGTTTGAGCCCCACGTTGGGTGTAGAGATGACTTAAAAATAAACAAATAAATAAACGTGGGGCACCTGGGTGGCTCAACCGACTGGTTGAGTGTCCAATTTCTGCTCAGCTCATGATCTCATGATTCATGAGCTCGAGCCCCACGTCGGGCTCTGTGCTGACAGCTCGGAGCCTGGAGCCCCCGCTTCGGATTCTGTGTCTCCCTGTCTCTCTGCCCCTCCCTGCCCCGCACCTCCTCAAACATAAATAAACATTAAAAATTAAAAAAAAAAAGACAACGACAAAATGATAATCTTGAAAACAGCAAGAAAAAAAAAAAAAACTGGTCTCCAAGGGAACCCTGTAAGATTCCCAGCTGACTTCTTACCTCAAACAATGGAGGCCAGAAGGCGGTGAGTTGACATCTGGGGTGTGGAAAGAACAAACGTTGTCAATCGAGAATCTTATACCTGGAAAAACCATCTTTCAGAAATGAAGGCAAAATTTCGAACAGCCTTTTTTGGCAGAAATGGCAAAGCCTGTCCTCAAATTCATATGGAATTGCATGAACCCCGCCCCGCCCGGCCCCAAATCGCCAAAACGATATGGAAACACAACAAATTTGGAGGACTCACATTTTCCCATTTCAAAACTTACTACAGAGATGTGTAATCACACAGTGTGGTACTGAAATAAAGATACTCCTGCAAACCAACGGGACAGAACTGAACTGGTTTTGATTTGCATTTCCCTTCAACTTGTGATGTTGACCACCTTTACATATACCCATTGGCCAATCATATATCTTCTCCGGGAAGGTGTGTATTCAGGAATAGAGCTGAGAGTCCAGAAATAAACCTATGTTTTATATCATCCATACAATCTATGGTCACTTTCGGTGTCTTTAAACAGACACACATGAAAACCCAGGTTATATATTGATCCGTGGATGAAAATGTTGTGACCAGAAGCTTTTAGGAATCTAACCCTGCTTTTCTCATATGAGTAATAGTTCAACATTTGCTAATTCAGTGTCCATGGTGACTTCATAAAACATAATTATCAGGGGCACCTGGGTGGCTCAGTTGGTTGATCGTCTGATTCTTGATTCGGGCTCGGATCATGATCTTATGGTTTGTGGGTTTGAGCCCTGAATTGGGCTTTGCACAGGCAGTATGGAGACTGCTTGGGATTCTCTGTCTCCCTCTCTCACTGCCCCTTCCCTATTCATGTGTGCTCTCTCTCTTTCTCTCTCAAAAATAAATAAATATTTAAACAATAAAAATATTGGGGCACCTGCGTGGCTCCGTTGGTTAAGCAGCCGACTTCGGCTCTGGGCATGATCCTGTAGTTCATGAGTTCGAGCCCCATGTTGGGCTCTGTGCTGACAGCTCAGATCCTGGAGCCTGCTTCAGAGTCTCTCTCTCTGCTCCTCCTCAGCTCATTCTCTCTCTCTCTCTCTCTCTCTCTCTCTCTCTCTCAAAAATAAATAAACATTCAAAAAAATTTTTAAAAACCCAAAATATTAGTAAGAGCCTCAGAGACATATGGGGAGAATCAGAAAGTCTAATGTGCATATTAGTGACTACCAGAAGGAGAGAAAAGAATGGAACAGAAAAAAAAATATTTGAAAGAATAATGTCTGAAAAGTTCCAAATACGGTGAAAGACACACATTCACAAGATCAAACTTTTCTCAGGGAAAGCCAAACAGGATACATTTTAAAACTATGCTTAGGCACACCAGCGTCAAATGGCTGAAAAATCACAGATTTAGGAAAAAAAAAAAAAAAAAAGGCTTGAAAGCACCCAGAGGGAAATAACACGAGGAAGCAATAATTCTGCAAATTTATCACAAGCTATGCAAGCCAGAAATCTAGGACATCTTCAAAGTGCTGAAAGATGAGCCCCAAAGCACAAGCAACATAATAAAAAACAAGCAGAACCACATCAAACCAAAAAGCTTCCGCATGGCAAAAGAAACCATCCACACAACGAGGGGCGCCTCGGGGGCTCATTCGGTTAAGCGCCCTAGTCTTGATTTCAGCTCAGGTCATGATCTCACCGACGTGGAATCGAGCCCCACATAGGGCTCTGTCTGAGGGTGGAGCCTCCTTGGGATTCTTTCCCTCTCTCTCTGCCCCTTCCCTGCTCTCTCTCTCTCTCTCTCTCAAAATAAATAAATAAAAATAAATAAAATAAAGAAGCGATCAGCAACATGAAAAGGCAGCCTACAGACTGGAAAAAGTATTTGCCAATCGTACTCTGACAAGGGGTTCATATCCAAAATACATAAAGAACTCATACATCTCGATAGCAAACAAAATAAACCCCAAATAATCCAAGTAAAAGTGAGCAAAGACCCAAATAGACATTTTCCTGAAGAAGATATATGACTGGCCAACAGGTACATGGAAAGACGCTCGATCAAAATCACTAGCTGAAGGGAAATGCAAATCCAAACCACAGTGAAATTGCCTGTCAGGCATATGGGAGTGGGGCGCCTGGGTGGCGCAGCTGGTTAAGCGTCCGACTTCAGCCAGGTCACGATCTCACGGTCCGTGAGTTCGAGCCCCGCGTCGGGCTCTGGGCTGATGGCTCGGAGCCTGGAGCCTGTTTCCGATTCTGTGTCTCCCTCTCTCTCTGCCCCTCCCCCGTTCATGCTCTGTCTCTCTCTGTCCCAAAAATAAAATAAACGTTGAAAAAAAAAAATTAAAAAACAACAACAACAAAAAAAAAGAAATTACAAACAGAACTACATAATTCCACTTCCGGGAACATATCCAACGGAAACCAAAACACTACGTAGAAGAGATGTCTGCACCCCCGTGTTCGTTGCCTCATTATTTGCAATAACCAAGACATGGAAACGACCCAAGCGTCCTTTGGCAGATGAATGGAAGACAGATAAAGAAGTTGTCGGGATATAGAGATAGATAGATGGATATAGATAGATACAGAGCTATATATAATGGAATATTATTCAGCCAGAAAAAAGAGAAAATCCTTCCATGTGCAACAAGATGGGTGCATTAAAAAACAAATTTTTTTTTAATGTTATTTATTTTTTAGAGAGAAAGAGATACAGAGCACAAGTAGGGGAGGGGCGGAGAGAGAGGGAGACACAGCATCCCAAGCAGGCTCCAGGCTCCCAGCCATCAGCACGGAGCCCGACGTGGGGCTCCCGCCCATGAACAGCGAGATATTGACCCGAACCGAAGTCAGACACGTAATGAACTGAGCCACCCAGATGCCCCAAGATGGGTGCATTTTGAGGGCATTCTGCTAAGTGAAATAAATCAGAGAGAGTAGAAACTGTACAATCTCACTTGTATATTGAATCTAAAGAAGCCAAAGTCCGGACTCATAGAAAAAGAGATCAGATTTGTGGTTACCAGAGGAGGAGGGTGGGGTGGGGGATTGGGTAAGGGTGGTTTAAAGATACAAACCTCCAGTTATAAGACAAATATGTACTGGGGCTGTAATGTATCAATGACTATAGTTACCACTGTATGGTATATTTGAATGTTGTTAAGAGAGTAAATCCTACGAGTTCTCATCACAAGGAAAAAACTTTAAAAAAAAATCTATGAGATTATGGATCTTGAGCTAACATACTGTGGTGATCACTTCCCAATATATGTAAGTCAGGTCTTTTTGCTTTAAACTTCTATATGTCGATTGTATCTCAGTAAAACTCGGGGGTGGGGTGGGGTGGGGTGGGGAGAATGGGAGCAAACAAAAAAAAGGGCTAAAAGAAAAAAATAAACCTCACACCAGAATCTAATATCCAGTGAAGATATCCTTGAGGAATTAAAATGAAATAGGCATTTGTGGATAAAAGAAAACAAAGATCACTTGTCAACAGCAGCCTGACTCTTTAAGAAATACTGAAGGAAGTTGTTTCGGCTGAAGGGAAGATACCAGAAGGAAACTCACACTTTGGGGGAAGGAATGAGAGCTTGGGAAATGCTAAATCTCCAGGCATAAAAATCAATTGATCAAGCAATCAATCAATCAATCAATCTCTAAGTAAATACAAGACTCTTGTTTTTCTATTAATTTCTTTGAAATACGACATAACTGTTGACAGCAAAAACAAAAACAAAACAAAACAAAACAAACCCCAAATTAACGAAACCATGAAAATAGTGGAATAAATCCAAAGAAAGTAGGAAACAATAACTAAACATAGAAATTAATTAGAATTCAAACATGGAAAAATCAACATGGCCAAAAATCCATTGTTTAGAAGTAAAGAGACAACCCTATGGCAAGATGGCTAAACAAAGAATAAACAAACAGTACAAGGCACAAAATGGTAGAACTCCAGAAACAGAAGAAATTAAACAGATAATAATAATAAATAAAGATGATGGAAATAAGATACAAATAACTTTATTTGATAACATGTTCCTAGGGAAATATGCCATTTACTAAAACTAAGTCGAGAAGAGGGGCACCTGGCTGGCTCAGTCAATGGAGTGTGCAATGCCTGATCTTGGGATTATGAGTCCGAGTCCTATGTTGGGCGTAGAGATTACTTAAAATAAAATCTCTATATATACATATATATACATAAAAAAAAAAAACTAAGTCAAGAAGAAACAGAAAACACGACTAGTCCTATTGATAAGGAGACTGAATGGATATATATCTGTCTTCCCACAAAGAAAACACATCGCAGTTGGCCCTGACTATTTAAGGACAGTGTTGCCAAATAGAGGACAGGTAGTCTTGTATTATTCTGAAAGGTCAGGAAGTGAGGAAATAATCCCAAACACTTTTGAGGCTAGGAAAGCCTTGGACAAAATAAGTTTCATAGGAGTGCTTGGCTTGTTCAGTCGTCAGAGTGTGCAACTCTTGACCTCAGGGTCGTGAGTTTTAGCCTCACCTTGGGTGTAGAGATTACTAAAAAAGAGAAATAAACTTAGAAAATTTTTAAAAAGAAAAAAAGTATGTTTCATAAAATTTGATATTTATTCATGGTTAGATCTTACGGCAAACTAGATGTAGAAGGATACGTCCTTAACTTGATAAATGTTTATTTAAAGAAAAATAAAACCAGGGGTGCCTGGGGGGCTCAGTCGGTTGAGCGTCCGACTTCAGCTCAGGTCATGATCTCACAGCTCGTGGGTTCGAGCCCCACGCCGGGCTCTGGGCTGACGGCTCAGAGCCTGGAGACTGCTTCCGATTCTGTGTCCCCCTCGCTCTCTGCCCCTCCCCTGCTCGTGCTCTCTCTCTTTCTCTCAAAAATAAATGTAAAAACATTTAAAATATTTTTAACAAAAAATAAAATAAAACTACAATGTACATCATACTCATGGTGAAATAATGAAAGCATTCTTTTTTAAGATCAAGAGCTCACGAAGGTGAGTCATTCTAGTAAACAACTTGTGCAAATTCGTCAGAGTACATAGAGTAACACAGGGAATAAAGGGTTTTTTTTGTTGTTGTTGTTTTCCTTGTTTGTTTTTTTCTAAGTAAGCTCTACACCTACAGGGGGCTTGAACTCATGACCCTGAGATCAAAATTTGCATGCTCCACTGACTGAGCCAGCCAAGTGCCCCAGGAATAAAGGTTTTGATAACTGGGAAGGTAGAAACAGAGTCGGCATCATGTGTATATGACATGACTCTTTATGTATGGAGCAAAAGTCCTACATATAAATTAAGAGATTATTGAGAGATTATGGAGTTTGCTGGATATAAACTCAATATACAGAAATTATTTCCTTTCTGTACATCAAGATGTGAGAAAATGAGGTATGAAAAAAGATACTGTATTATATCTATAAAAAATATAAAGAATCAGAAATATAAAAAATATAAGACTAGAGAGAATATAAAGGTGAGAGTCTGACTCTTGATTTCGGCTCAGATCATGATCCCAGGGTTGTAGGATCGAGCTATGCGTGCGTGGGGCTCTGTGCTGAGCAAGGAGCCTGCTTGAGATTCTCTCTCTCTGCTCCTCTCCCCTACTTACATGCATGATCTCTCTCCCTCTCAAATAAAAACAATTAATATACATAAACTATGATATATTAACGATATATGAATACATTAATTATATGAGCTATAGATTTAATGAAACTTTATTTTAAATGTTTATGTATTTTTGAAAGAGAGAGAGATAGAGCACGAGCAGGGGAAGGGCAAGAGAGACAGGGAGACACAGAATCGGAAGCAGGCTCCAGGCTCTGAGCTGTCAGCACAGAGCCCGACGCGGGGCTCGAACCCACGAACCGTGAGATCATGACCTGAGCCGAAGTCGGACGCTCAACCGACTGAGCCACCCAGACGCCCCCCGTTTACTTTTTTAAACTGAAGCAGAGTTGGCAGTGTTCCACTGAAGTCAGGTGCACAGTAGTGAGTGGACGTGTCTATACGTTACGTTGCCTTCTCCACAAGTGTGGCTGCTTCCTGCCCCCACAGGATACCGGGGCTAGAATTCCCACGCTGCTTTTCATCCCCCAGGACTTCTTCATTCCAGAACTGGAAGCCTGGATGGGCCTCTCACCTCCCCTCCACCCGCCATCCCCTTCCTCGCCCCCTCTGGCCACCATGTTTGTTCTATTTATGGGTCTGATTCTGCCTTTCGTTTATTCATTTGTTTTCACACGTATGTTAATGGGGAGGGACCTTTTAGGAAGATTTCTCGTGGAGATTTATGAATTCGCCGAAGCGTTTTCTTCTTAAACATGATTGGGTTTATTAAATAGTATGTGCCGTGTGCTGAACGTTGGTCTCCCCCAAATGCCCACATTGAAAACAAATCCCTAACGTTATTTGGAGGTGGCGCTTTGGGGAGGTGCTTAGGTCACGAGGGTGAAGCCCTCTTGGGATGGGGGGTCTCAGAAAAGACCCCCAAGGGCTCCCTGCCCCTTCTGAGCGTGAGGACGCAGTGAGAAGATGGCCATGTATGAACCCTCCTTAGGTACCAAATCTGTCAGTTGCCTTGATCTTGGATTCCCCAGCCTCCAGAGCTGTTTCGAGAAACCGCTGTTGCTTATAAGCCAGTTTATGGTATGGTTGTAGCGGCCCAGATCCAGACAGTATGCAAACAATCCTATTCTTACATGACTTCTGTGTAACCTCCTATCTTCCTACGCAACCCGAGAGACGTCTGCACTTACATTCACCAAGTTCTGGCGCTGTTTTTGGTGGTGGGATTTGGGAAGATTTGGCATTTCTCTCTACAGTGTTTCGTATACCCTTTATATAAAAATAAGTCGTTCCTGGGGCGCTTGGGTGGCTCAGTCGGTTGAGTGTCCGACTTCGGCTCAGGTCATGATCTCACAGTTTGTGGGTTCGAGCCCCGCGACGGGCTCTGGGCTGACGGCTCAGAGCCTGGAGCCTGCTTCGGATTCTGTGTCTCCCTCTCTCTTTCTCAAATATGAATGTTAAAAAAAACTTTAAAAAAAAGAAGTCATTTCTTTCAAAACAACTTAAGATTGGGGTTAAATATACCCAAATGGCATCTACATAATCTCGGTGACGTTAATAGATCTTGGTCATAATACTTTCGATACCGTTCTTTGAAATACTTCAATTTAAAACATGAATTTAAAACATTCAAAGTGAAGCGGAAATAACTTGCAGAGGACAGAGGATTGTTGATCTCCAAACGAACAAGAAACTCATGAAAAAAATATGAAGTGGCCAAAAACAATAAATTATTCCCAAATCCTTTAATTTTAGTTTTCAAACGTATTACAGCATCCAGAACCTTCTCATTGTTGGTCGGAGGCCAAAACAAAAACTGGTCAGTAGTGACTTGAGAAACGTGCAGGAAAAATACCAAAAGAAAACGTGCCTCCTGGTGGCGGCTTGAAGGGCAAGACGTTTTCTGCTTCTGTGGTGCGTACGTTGCCACACTTGTCCAAACTCCGGACCGGGAGAGGCAGACGGGCTAAAAAGCTGTCACGTGGAACACGCTTTAACCTAAGGCAAGGGCCTGAGCTGCTCGCCCAGCAAGCTGGTAAAAAGCACCACGGAGCACGTGGTAGGTATTTGTTCAGAGAATACGTGTACCCTCAGGGGGCGTCTCCCCGCCTCTTCCCGGCCTGGGCAGGGGTCCCCACACTCAGCAGCAGCCCAGGCGGGTGGGCCAGACACAGCTGCCTCCCAGTAAAGCACTCAACGTCACGTTTTTGGCCAAAATTAGTAAACTTTATTTGAACTTCAAAAAAATAAAATAACAGACGAAAGGCAGCTTTAGCTTTGTTCTTCCATAGGATCGGATAGAATGACCCAAAGCAGGAACTACCCCTAAGAAGTTAAAACACCCTTTACCCCCAGTCAAGCCACAGGCAAGGAGGGATCCTCAATTCGGGGACGGGCCTGGGGTGGGTGGGGTAGGAAGACCACCAGAGCCAGGCGAGTGGATTCTGAGACAGCACGAGTGGAGAACGAGACAAGAAGCCCCAGCGGAAACAGAACCAGAACGTCAACGAGGAACTTCGTCACAAGAACTATGTACAAGGGAGGCGGGCCGGGGGCCTGCGCCTCGTGAGGGCACCCCCCGGGCTGCCCTTCGCCCTGGCCGATGGCCGCTGTGCCCCGCTCACCCTCAGTTCTCCTCATCACTGTCGTCTGGGCTGATGGCCGGGCTGGTGAGGCTGTAGGTGGGGCTGGTGGGCGAGTAGCCGGGGGAGGTGGGCGAGTAGGTGGAGCCTTTGGGGGAGGTGGGCGAGTAGGTGGGGCTGGTGGGCGAGTACTTGGGGGAGGTGGGCGAGTAGGTGGGGCTGGTAGGCGAGTACTTGGGGGAGGTCGGGGTATAGACCGGAGAGGTTGGCGAGTAAGTAGGAGACGTCGGGGAATATTTTGGGGTGGTAGGCGAGTAGGTGGGGCTGGTGGGCGAGTACTTGGGGGAGGTGGGTGAGTACTTGGGGCTGGTGGGCGAGTACTTGGGGGAGGTCGGGGTGTACTCTGGGGAACTGGGGCTGTAAGAGGGACTGGTGGGGGTATACTTCGGCGAGGTGGGGCTGTAGCTGGGGGAGCTGGGGCTGTAGCTGGGGGAGCTCGGGGTGTAGGTCGGGGACTGCGGTGTGTATCGTGGGCTTGACGGGGAGTAGCTTGGCGAGGTCGGGGAGTAGCTGGGTGAAGTCGGAGAGTAGCTGGGAGAGGTTGGGCTGTAGTTAGGGCTTGTCGGTGTGTAGTTGGGGCTCGTGGGGGAGTAGCTGGGTGATGTCGGGCTATAGCTGGGGGACGTTGGGGTATAATTGGGACTGGTCGGAGAGTAGTTAGGGCTGGTCGGGGAGTAGCTCGGGGATGTGGGGGAGTAGCTGGGGGATGTGGGAGAATAGCTGGGGGATGTGGGGGAGTAGCTGGGGGATGTGGGGGAGTAGCTGGGAGAGGTCGGGGAGTAGCTGGGAGAGGTCGGGGAGTAGCTGGGAGAAGTGGGAGAGTAGCTGGGAGAGGTCGGGGAGTAGCTGGGAGAGGT
>NC_064814.1:56309766-56315587 GCF_023721935.1 Panthera uncia
GAAGTGGGAGAGTAGCTGGGAGAGGTCGGGGAGTAGCTGGGAGAGGTGGGAGAGTAGCTCGGGGAAGTGGGAGAGTAGCTGGGAGAGGTCGGGGAGTAGCTGGGAGAAGTCGGGGAGTAGCTGGGAGACGTTGGAGAATAGCTGGGGGAGGTCGGGGAGTAGCTGGGTGACGTGGGGCTATAGTTAGGACTGGTGGGAGAGTAGGACGGAGAGGTCGGGGAGTAGGAGGGCGAGGTGGGGGAGTAGGAGGGGCTCTGGGGTGTGTAGCCCCCGGGGGAGCGAGGCTCGTAGGCAGGAGACGTGGGTGAGTAGCTAGGAGACATGGCACCACCTGGAGGAGGAAAAGCCGAGAGGAGCCACGTGAGGGAGAGTCAGCCGGAGGGAAGGACCGGGACGAAATGACGAACTTGGCCCCACAGACGGACAGGGCCTGCTCACCTGGTGAGGGGATGTAGGGGCTCGAGGGGCCCGGGGAGCCCGGCGAGCCTGGCGTGGGGGACCACGCAGGGGAGTAGCCTGGACTGAAGCCGCTGGCATCCGAAGCAGCACTAGGGGAGAAGCCAGCCGCCCCTGGGGTCATCCCACTTCCTGTGGAGTGACAGACAGAGGAAACAGGCATTAAAACCAGAGCTGGAGCCCCCCTCCAACTTGCCTTACCCCACGCCTTCCGACACGGAGACTCCTCACCCTCCTGTGACCCCCCCAGGGGGCCCCTCTGCCAGCCGGGGTCACTCACCGACACTGGGAGACCAGGCGCCATAGGCCGGAGTGGCACCCTGGTTCCAGGGAGTCATGGCCGGAGAAATCCCTCCCATGGGACTGGGCGCTGAGCCGAAGAACATGCCAGTGGCTGTGCGAGGAGGATGCACAGGGACTGGTGAGCACGGCGTCTGGGGACCGGCCTGTCCCTCCCCCCCCCCCCCCCGCCGCCACCCCCCGAACCCTCCTACTCACGTCCGGCGGCCCCCAGGCCGGGGATGTTGGTGGGGATCTCCATGCCGTACTTGCACTTCTCCGCGTCGAGCAGGAGGTCGAAGCAGCCGGTGCCGGCCGGAGCGAGCTGGCCCAGCATGATGTTCTCAGACACCCCCTTCATGGGGTCGCTCTCTCCGTGCGCGGCCGCTTCCATGAGCACATCCACCTGAACGGCCGGAGGACGGGGGCCCCGTGAGACCCGCCACTCCCAGTGCTCCGGGGCCGCTCCGCCCCCGGTGCACACACCCGCCCGACGGGGCAAGGGCAGCGGCAACGCCCCCCCCCCTCCCCACGGCGCTCCCTCCTCCTGCCCCCTCAGTCCGCCCCTGCTCCGTTCCGCCATTACCGTTTCCTCAAAGGAGCATTTCATGAGAGGTCCCGTATCCTGGCGGTTAACCCCGTGTCGCGTGATGGCCATTAAGTGGCCACGACAGGTCATGGTATCACACAGGAGAGCCAGGTGGCGGTAATTGACGTAGGAACCGTCAAAGGAGATGACGTGGTAGAGCTCTCGCTCCAAGGCCTTCCGCACGGCTTCGATGCCCAGCACCTGGCACGGGGTTGCGGGTGAAGGGTCAAGACCGAGTGACCGCGCTCTCCTCTTGCCACCCGCCCCCGCCCCCCATCCGGAGGGACGGTCGGGAGTCGGTGCAGCCCAGACTCAACAGTGGACTCGGGCACGGATAACCCTGGGCGAGGAGATGCGGTGCGGGAGCTTCCGGGCTCGAGCGGCTCACCGTGAAGATCTCCACGATGTCGTTGGACGTGGTGCGCACGGGGTCCACGTCCTTCTCACTCAGCACCCGCATCAGGCTCACACCGTCGGTCTCCAGGATCCACTCCTGCAGGGCCTTGAACTCTCCGTCCTCCGTGATGATGATCTTCTTCTTGTTGTCCGTCTGCGGCAGGTGCATGTACACCTGCGGGGATGGCGGGAGCTCACTGGGGGCGGGGGCGGGGGGCGGGGCGGGAGCTCACTGGGGGTGGGGGGCGGGGGGCGGGGCGGGAGCTCACTGGGGGGGGGGGGGGGGGGCAGGACGGGAGGGCTGACCTTGCTGATCTGCTCAATGCCCTGCAGGGTCATGTCCGTCAGCATGTTGGACTCGATGCAGCGCAAGAAAACGTCGTCGTCCATCTTGTCCACCACCTCTTCTTCCTGCGCCAAGAGCGAAGCCAGAGTCTCAGAACCCTCGTCGCGTCCTGGGCTCACTCATGCCCAACCTCAGCGCCCCCAGGGAACCCACAAGTCGAGTCAGGCGCCAGACCCTGCCCCCCTCCGTCCCACCGAGTTCCCTTTTATCGTGTTTTTACGATCCTAGTAAAAGAAACCTAAGGAAAAGCACCCACACTCCACCCTCCTGACACAATTTCCGTGTGTGTGTGTGTGTGTGTGTGTGTGTGTGTGCGTGCGCGCGCATCTGTGCACACACGGCCCCAGGACTGTAACTGCACCAGCAGCACCACCCCCTGCCTTCATGGCACTCACTACTTGCCCAGGCCGCTACTTCCTGGACAAATGAGCTCGTTCATGGAGATCTAGAGCAGAAGACGTTGGGACACGTCAAAATCCTGGGGTCTACTCTCCGATAGTTCGAGAGTAAGTTCTGAGTTTTTGTTATTAATACACCAGGCACCCCACATGCTGAGCAGTATTTTCGGAGCGGTGCTCAGGAGGGAAGTCACCGGTCCAACGTTCCCTTGGGTCTTGTGTTACCCGCTGGCATGCCACTTTCCACGGGACACAGCAATTTTGCTGTCAACCTGCCCCTGGCTCTACCCTCATGCAGGAGCCTCCCGGGAGGAAAGCCAGTGACCCCCCTGCTTCGACACCATCTGTTTTTTCGACGGGGCCGCTGCCCTGGTTTTCCAAGGCTTCTGCGGCTAAAAGTCTGGGGATCGCTGCTACTCCCCCACTCCCCGTCCCTATGGCAGCCGGCGTGCCTGGTCCCTCAACGCTTCCATCGGGACTTCTCTGGCCCGAACGAGGCTTCACAGCCTTCCACACCCGACGCTGCCGATCCCCTAGGGCGTCCGTTACCTCCTGCATCTTGTTCTCGTCGCTGTTCATGATGCGGATCCGCAGCACCAGCTTCTCCGCGTTATCATCGTTAAAGATGCAATTCAAGTCATCGCCAAAACCTGGTGGGGAGCAAGAACTGTGAGAAAGACGGCCGCGACCACACCTCGCGGTCACTGTTCATCCACTGCTCTCCCAGCCGGGGCTCCTTCTGGCTTCTCCTCCCTCTCACAGAACTGTCCAGAAGGGGGGGAAACACTGAGCGCGGAAGGCAGAGAGGGAGGGCGGCTCGCTGGGGATGGGCGGGCGGTGACGTGACAGACGGGGAGCCCAGGCAGGACCCCGAGCCGGGCCTGCCCCGCAGCCTCACCAGCATTGATCTTTTCGGCAATCTGCTCCATGGTCAGCTTCCGGTCAGTCATGTGCTTCCGGTCCAGCTCCACCCGCAGAAGCCAGGGGGAGATTCGGGCCACGTCAAAGTCAGGCATCTCGTAGTAGACGTTCACCCACTCCTGGTCCTCGGCCACCACTGTGCTCTGGGGGTTGGGGTCGTAGTAGATGGCTGTGTTGGCGGTCACCTTCCTCAACGTCGTATGCTCCAGGCGGCACAGAATGTCCTGGGACGAAGAGGGATTGAGGACACGGCACGTGGGTGGCTCCAAAGGCCCCTCCAAACCCTCTGTAGGGAGGAGTTATTCCAGGATGAGAGTTCTCCTTTTCATCCTGCCAGGAAGTCCATCGACCCACCCCCTACCTTGGCCCTCTCGGCGTCCCGAGCAGACTGGCCCAGCAGGAAGACCGTGAGTGACGGGGTCTTTGGTTTCTTGGAAATGTTGATCAGCTCCTTGAGTCGCGGCACGCCCAGGGTCACGTTCTTGGCAGACACACCGGCGTAGTGGAAGGTGTTCAAGGTCATCTGGGTGGCGGGTTCTCCAAGGGACTGTGCAGCCAGGGCCCCCACCATCTCCCCGGGATGGGCCTGCGGAGTAAGAAAGGCCAGCATCAGAATCAGCAAACCCCTCCCTTCTGGCCGAGAACGAGACGCAGTCAGGACGGGGACAGAGGCGTCCGCACGAGGCAGAGACTTAAAGTGGAGTCCCGCTTACCCCTCCCTTCCTCAGTGTCTCAAGTGACACACGTTTGCCCCCAGGGGGTGCACACCCAGAAAAAGGCTCTCCCATCCAAAACCCCCATTTCTAAAGTACGCCAACATTACAGGCTAAATGTTCACTCTATAGCAGTCTTCCAAATGGGAAGCTCCCAATTGTCATCGAGGTTGTGAGCACATAAAATTTAACCTTTCAACGCGAATCATATGGTACGTAGCCTTTTCAGACCGACTTCTTTCACTTAGATACAAGTTACTGTATCGTCTTCTGATGGCTGGGCTCCTCACGGCTTTCATCACAGAATAATATTCCTCTGTACGGGTTTGGCAGTTTGGTTTACGCATTCGTCAGTGGATGGACTTTCGGCCTGTTTCCACCGCCTGGCTATTAGGAATGATGGGGCCCTGAACACTCGTACTGGGTCTTGTGGACACACACTCCGCCGTCTCTTGGGGGCACTCCTAGTGGGACTGCTGGTGCAAACGGGAACTCTGCGTCCCACCTGGAGTGGAGCAGCGGGCCCTGATCCCCAGCAGCGGTCCAGGAGACTTCTGATTCCTCCACATCCACGCCCGCCGTCCCTTCATTCCCCACTGTAGCCATCCTAAACTCGCGGGGCGTGAACTGGCAGCTCACCGTGGCTTTCGCCCACAGTTCCTTGACGGCTGAGGACGTCGAGCAGCTCTTCACGTGTTTACCGCTTGCTTACGTGAACTCTTCGGGGGAAAGGTCTACTCGAATCCTTTGACGTTTTTCTTTTTGTTGCTGACTCTCAATAGTCCTTCGTGTATTTTTCATACACAACCTTATCACGTACGTGATCTGCAAATGTTTCCTCCTGTTCTGGATTGTCTTCTCATTTTCTTTTTTTTTTTTTTTTTTTTTTTTAATTTTTTTTTTCAACGTTTATTTTATTTTTTGGGACAGAGAGAGACAGAGCATGAACGGGGGAGGGACAGAGAGAGAGGGAGACACAGAATCGGAAACAGGCTCCAGGCTCCGAGCCATCGGCCCAGAGCCCGACGCGGGGCTCGAACTCACGGACCGTGAGATCGTGACCTGGCTGAAGTCGGACGCTCAACCGACTGCGCCACCCAGGCGCCCCTGTCTTCTCATTTTCTTGCTGGTATCCTCTGATACCGGATTTACGTCAAACATATTCGGAAGTACGCCTATAATTATAACGCTTCTCTCTTCCCACTACTCTGTAAAATCCTTAAAGACAGTGACGGTGTGGCGCCTGGCTGGCTCAGTCAGTCAGGCGTCTGACTCTTCATTTCTGCTCGGGTCATGATCTCGCAACCATGAGTTTGAGCCTCACGTGGGGCTCTGTGCTGACGACGCGGGGTCTGCTTGGGATCCTGTCTCTTCCTCTCTCTGCCCCTCTCCCACTCGTGCTCTCTCAATAAATAAAGTTAAAAAAAAAAAAAAAAAACCAAACCACTGGTAGTATACCTAGTTGCTGTCTTGCTCACTCTCCCCGATCCCCTACCTCCACCTAAACTGCAATTCGGCACACGGCAGGCACTCGAAGAAAATAAAGAACAACCCTCCCGTTTCATAGCGCAACCACGCAGCTTCTTTCCTGTACAACTGCCTGTCCTAGAGTGGTCACTCTGTCCCTCCAAGGCCCAGGTTTCGTGTCTGAAACATGGGGCTCCCAAGTCGCCCGGTGGTCTCGAGACCGCTAAGAACTGAAGCAGCCCCTCCATGAACAAGG
>NC_064814.1:56315687-56335998 GCF_023721935.1 Panthera uncia
ACACCACTCACAATGGCTTGGTTGAACTTGGACTCGATCTCTCCGAGCAGCCAGTCGAAGGCCTCCCCGCTGAGCCGGAACTCCTCGGCCATGCGGCGGGAGCACAGCGTGGAGCGCAGGTGGATGTTGAAGAGAAGCGTGGCGTTCTCCTGGGCTTGCCGGCTCAGGGGGTCATCCCCATTCACGATCACCAGCTTCTTGCTCAATTCCTTGACTCCTGGGGCGGCCAAAGGAGGTAAAGAAGTTGCAGACCGGGGCCCAGCTCCCTCCTGTCCCCCCGCCCGGCCCGGAGGCCCAGAGCAGCTACTCACCCTCTACGACCTTGATGGGGTGCAGGTCGGAGGGGAGGCGAGGGTTGATGTGGAAGATCTTCTGAGCGTTCCAGATCATGCGCAGCAGGTTGCAGGGGAGGACCACCTGCGGGAGGACGAGAGGGAGCGAGGATCGCGAATGGGCACAGTCTCGCGGGAGCGGCAGCTCGCCAGCTCAGCCTTCCCGTCCACGCGTACCTTGCTGTCGCCGGTTGGGAAGATGACCCTGAGCACCTCCCGATCCTCGCGCATCCGCTCAAATTCGCGCTCCAGCTCGTTCTGAATGTGCGCGTTGCTCAGCACGTCCTTCACCAGGTCCTCCTGCAGAGTCCGCCGCAGGGCCCTCTCGTTGGTGTAATCGAAGCGGAACCTGCATGCGGCAGGAGGTGGCGTCAAGGGACAGGCGGGCCCAGGGCCTGACCCCTGCCCGGGGCACCGAGGCTCCCGAAGGGGCAGGGTCTGCGCAACGGGGCTGTGGAGGCGAGACTCTCGGGCAGGGAAACTGCAAATAGGACCTGGAGCGCGGCAGCCCGTCTGGGTTTGCTCTGTGGGGTCATCGGGCACGGGCCGGGGACGGGTCTCAGGTCTGTTCCCCACCCACCCACTCCCACCACGCGGCGTCCGTCACCCGGGTGGGCGCGGGGCTCTGGGGGATCGAGCTGCCTGCGAGGCACAGTCCAGGCGAGCAGTCTGTGTGCAGCGAGGGGGGCCCCCCAGGAGGCGAGAACCACCCCCTGCCTCCTCCTCACTTCTTCTCAAAAGCCTTGTTGGACGGCTTGAGGGTGGCCAGGTTCTGGAACTCGACGCTCTCGCCGGCCAGGCCGTCCTCGCCGTAGCGGAGCTGCACCACCTGGTTGATGGAGTTGCGCACGGTGGCGTCGTACTTCACCATCACCGACTCCATGGACTTGATGAGCCGCCGCTGGATGTACCCTGCGAGGAGGTCACCGGGGCCTGACCACGGGCCGCAGGGCAACGAGGCAAACACGTGGCCCGAAGAGCCTGATCTCTCAGAGCGAGCCCTGCCGGCGGCCCGAGGGCCTTAGCCCACTCGAACCTCAGAGGGGGCAGCCGGTAGCCCCCTGGCCCCCGAGGCTCTCCGTGAAAGCCGAGCCTACCACCGACCGGAACCGGGCCCAGAAGAGTCCCTTAGGAACCAGCCACGGCCCAGAAGAGTGCCCTAGGAACCAGCCCCTGCGTCACAGTGCACGACAGAGACCCCGAGCTCCTCCCCTGCACATGGAAGGCTGCAGGGCCGTCACACGGGGGCGGCTCCCTGGCTGTGGCTGCCGTTCCCCCGACGAGGGACAAACCACATGTCCAGGAGAACGCCTACCCCTCCCTCCACGCCCTGCCCCCCCCCCCCCCCCCCCCCCCCCCGGCCCCGACCGATACGCACGGGCCCGTAGGCCTCACCAGTCTCAGCTGTCTTGACAGCGGTGTCGATGAGCCCCTCGCGACCCCCCATGGCATGGAAGAAGAACTCGGTGGGCGTGAGGCCGGCCAGGTAGGAGTTCTCCACGAAGCCTCGGCTCTCGGGCCCGTAGTCGTCCTTGATGAAGTGGGGCAGGGTCCGGTGCTTGAAGCCGAACGGGATCCGCTTGCCCTCTACGTTCTGCTGCCCGACGACGGCGATGACCTGGGAAGCGAGAGGCGGGGTGCACCCGGCGCCCTCTGCACCAGGAGCGGGGGCTCCCAGCACTACCCCCTCCGCCGCTCCCAGCCTTCTCTGCGGCCCAGATCTGGAAAGACAGGGCTCCCCACCTGGGAGATGTTGATCTTGGAACCTTTGGCCCCGGACACGACCATAGACTTGAAGTTGTTGTATTCAGACAGGGACTTCTGGGCGGAGGAGCCGGTCTTGTCTCGGGCGTCGTTGAGAATGCGGTTCACCTGGTTCTCAAATGTCTGCCGCAGAGTATTCCCCGGGGTGGGCTCCAGCTCATTGTTATGAGCCTTCTCGATGACCTGGGTACGTGGGCGGGGGCAGACCTCAGTGCCGTCCTACTCCCCTTCCCTCACACCCGCTGGGCTCTCGCGGACATCGCGTTCAAAGTCTCTGAGTGTTCTGCCCACCTCTATCACATCCTGCTTGGCCTTCTTGATCGTGTTCTGAATGTCCTGGTAAGTTTTAGAGTCCGCAATGGAGTCCCCGATGCCAATGGTGTGACCTAGGGAGAAGGAGAAGCATCAACACCCTCTGAGGGCTCCCCAAAGACCTGGGATGGAATCACAGCCAAGAGAGTGCCAAATCCAAGCAGGGGAGAGAAGAGGCTGGAGAAGAGCAGTAAAAAGACAGAGTAAGGATTCAAAGCAGGTTTGCTAGAGCCTTCTACTCACCCTCGATGAGCAGCCAGTTGTTAATGACGGTCTGAATGTTGGAGTAGAAGAGGCGAGTGATGTCGTGACCCATCTCCAGGTACGAGATGTGGACCAGCGAGCCGGCGGACGTGCCCAGGGACTTCTTACACAAGATGCCCATGATCAGCTCCCCGTTCTCCACCACCACCTGTGCACAGAGCACCCTCTCAAGGCCCCCGCAGTGGCTCCCCTGGAAATCCCACGGATTTCAGCCAGAAGGCCAAGAGGCAAGGTGGCGGCCAGGTCCGAATGCTGTTCCCACACACGCAGAGACCAGGTCCTACCTTGGTGTCCCCGGGAGAGATGTGCTTGTAGGGGCCACTGTCCTCATCGTCGGGATGGGTGCTGTGGGTGCGGATGCAGTTGATGTGGCCCGGTATGATGAGGGAGAAGATCTGCTTGCCCGTCCACAGGGGACGGGGCTTCAGAATGGCTGGCTGTGGGACCTTCCCGTCCCACGTGGACAGGAACATCAGGAGGTTCATCACCTCACCCTGGGAGGGAAGAGCGGGCCAACAGACTTCAGAACTGTAGGCCCCGCTCTTGGGAATGTCACCTGCCCAAGGGTGACAGCCAGATTCTGGAGGCAGAGAGATGCCAGGAAGTGTTTTCCAAAATTTTAATTGAAAATACAATAGCTAGGGGCGCCTGGGTGGCGCAGTCGGTTAAGCGTCCGACTTCAGCCAGGTCGCGATCTCGCGGTCCGTGAGTTCGAGCCCCGCGTCAGGCTCTGGGCCGATGGCTCGGAGCCTGGAGCCTGTTTCCGATTCTGTGTCTCCCTCTCTCTCTGCCCCTCCCCCGTTCATGCTCTGTCTCTCTCTGTCCCAAAAATAAATAAAAAACGTTGAAAAAAAAAAAAAAATTTTAAAAAAAGAAAATACAATAGCTAGATTTTAGGTTTTTCTTCTTTTAAACAAGAAGTACAAATTACTTTAAATAATTAGGAAGTAACCGGGGCGCCCGGGTGGCTGTCAGTTGTGCCCAACTTCGGCTCAGGTCACGACCTCGCCGTTCATGAGTTCGAGCCCCGTGTCGGGCTCGATGCTGTCAGGGTGGAGCCCTGCCTCGGCTCCTCCGGCTCCTCCTCTCTCTGCCCCTCCCCACTCATGCTCTCTCGCTCTCAAAAATAAACGAACAAAACATGAATTGAACAGTGAGCTAAAGTGGTAAACGTTTCGGCCCGTGATCCGCCTGACCCATTTTCCTTCTGCCTCACATGCAGGTCCGTGTGACGCGAGTCGAGCCAAGAGTCCTGGCTCTCCCTCCCAATCATCCCCTCGCCGCCCTGGGGCCCCTCTGCCCGTCCCGAGTCGGGCTCCCTCCCCAGGGGCACACACCCGCTCCAAGAAGACGTCTCTCTTTGTGAATTTGCGCACTGCGGTGAGCGTGTCCTGCACGATGCCCATGACGGGGCGATTGCTCTGGGGGGTGACAATCATGCGTGGCACCATGGCGAGCTCCTGGATCTCCGCCCGGGTCTCCAGAGACTGTGGCAGGTGCAAGTTCATCTCGTCCCCGTCAAAATCAGCATTGTACGGAGTTGTCACGCTGTGGTGACAGACGGAAGCCGGGGTCAGGAAGACGCCTGCAGGGAGGCGTCAGGGAGCAGCCCGGCCCCGCCTGCCTCCCTCAGCCAGGGCGCTGACCTCAGATTCAAGCGGAAAGTCGACCAGGGCAGGATGCGGACCCGATGCCCCATCATGGACATTTTGTGCAAAGTCGGCTGCCGGTTGAAGATAACAATGTCTCCGTCGCACATGTGCCGCTCCACCTGTCGGGGGAAGTGTGGACAGGTCTTAGGGAGGGCGCTGTGAGTGGGAGGACAGGACCGTGGGCCTGAAATGCTCTACACGTGGAAGCAGACGACACTGTGGGGTTAGTTTCACATGGAACACGTGTCAACCACAAGCTTCGGGCCGGGTTATCAGCGATGACAAGGCACAGTTGTCCACCAGCCTCAGGGAACTCAGCTGTGAGAGAAAGCCCAGAGACCCTGGACACGAAGCCTCCTGTTCTGTTCCTCCCCTGGATCTCCCTTCCCTGCCACATACACCCCTCGCGCTGCGCTTGGGTTTATGCGACCCCCACCCCAGATGCCCACGGCCAGCAGCTCTGGCTCCACTAGGAGGCGGCAGTCTCGGAGTCTCCACGCACCTGGATCCTAACCAAGAGGACAGGATCCCCCCGCCCCCAGGGCCCCCCTGCCAGAGAGCTTCCTGCTCAGGGGACAGAGGCCCTGGCCTGTCACGTGCCTTGTAGCCGGTCTGCAGGTGAAGGTCACTGGGCTTGGGGTGGAAACGCAGGTCGATACGATCGCCGTTGTCCCGGATGATGTACTTGGCGCCCGGGTACTGGCTGTTCCCCCTGCGCACCAGCTCCTGAAGTCTAAGGAGGACAGAGGCACGATGAACACACACCTCCCAGGAGCCCCCGCTGCCACACTCAACCGGAGCTCTCGGTGCGGGCCCACTCCCCTCGTGTGTCCACAGCCCTCCCGGCAGGGTCCCAACACGGAGCCCACCTGTCGATGTTGAAGGGCGTGACGATCTCCGCAAAAGTCATGTTGGCAGCGATGGAGCGGGGCACGCCGACCTGGTCGATGGAGAGGTTGGGGTCGGGGGTGATGACGGTGCGGGCCGAGAAGTCCACTCGCTTGCCCATCAGGTTCCCCCGGACCCGGCCTTCCTTGCCCTTCAACCGCTGCTTCAGGGACTTGAGGGGGCGTCCGGACTTCTGCATGGCCTGTGAGGACACACGGGGAGGCGGCCGCAGTCAGCACGGCCCCTCCTCCGGGGCAGGGGCGCAGGGGCGCAGGGGCGCAGGGCAGGCGGGGGGGGCGTGCGGACTCACGCGGGGCAGGCCGGGCAGCTCGTTGTCCACCATGGTGGCCACGTGGAACTGGAGGAGCTTCACGTCCTCGGCGATGACATGTGCCGCCGCGCCGTTCTGCTCGTTCCGCCGCAGCTGGTTGTTGATCTTCACGATGTCGGCCAGCTTGTGCGTCAGGTCGTCCTGCGGCGGAGAGTCGGCGTCCTCACCGCCAGGCGCTCGGGGTCTCCCTCACCCCCGGGCGGGCGGGCCCTGCCCATCCCTCCTCTCCCAGGTACAGAGGCACCTCTGTGACCGTCACCGCATTAAGGGCCTCATTGAAAGGCGCACGGCTAGCAAGCGGCGGTCACCCCCGCACGCCCGTACCCGCGTTGTTCCCTGTCCCCCCCCCCATCCCCCCCGGACAGGCAGGGTCCCCGGGGCCGCCGACCTGGTTGCGGGCGGAGCCCTGCATCACGACGGCGGGCCGCACGGACAGCGGGGGCACGGGCAGCACCGTAACGATCATCCACTCGGGCCGCGCGAAGCGGGGCTCCATGCCCAGCACGAAACACTCCTCGTCGGAGATGCGCTTGAAGATCTCGTGCACGCGCTCAGGACTCAGCAGGATCTTCTTCTCCTGCGAGTCCTCGTTGACGTGCTTCCACTCGGCATACAGCTCGAGGCCGGAGCGCCGGATCCTGGGCTGGTAACGCCCGCAGCCACCGTGGCCCTTCCAGACAGAGGGGGGCCGTCAGAGCCGGGAGGTGCCGGCGCCTCTGTGCCCTCCCGGTGTCTTCTGCCGCCCCCCCCCCTCCCGCGCGGCGTCCCCGACGGCCGCTACCTTCTCCTTGGCCAGGTCCTCGTCGCCCTCCGGCTGCTCCACACCGAACTTATTGTCCATCTCCTCTCCGCCCTCGCAGATGTTCTTGCCCTTGCACAGGTCGTACACGTGTGTGAGCCGCTTCTTGGGCTGCCCCTTGGACTTGGCCAGAATGTCCTTGATCTTTGGGTTGTTCTGGGGACACGGCAGAGCAGGGTCGGTTGGGCCTGCTCCTCGGCCCCCCCAGGCCTCCCCCCCCCCCGGGCCGGGGCCGGGGCCCCCCCCCCCCCCCGCCCCCACTCACAGAGTCGACGAGAAGTTTGGAGCAGAAGAAGCAGACACAGCGCAGAACTTTCATCGTCTTCACCAGGAAGCCCACGTGAAACACAGGTTTGGCCAGCTCAATGTGGCCAAAGTGGCCAGGGCACTCTGTCATGTTTCCTGTGGGGACACACACCTCAGAGACCAGGTCCCCAGGTGTCCGCCCTCAGGCCGGGGTCCAAGGAGCCCAGCCTCCTGCTCCCTTTGGGGCGCCGCGCCGGCCCCCCAGCACTCACCTGCACAGGTCTGGCAGCGGCCAGTCCGCTCGATCACCCCCTGCCTTGGATCCATCAGCCCCCCAAGCTTGGGGCGGCCTCCCTCAGTCGTCTCGGGGTATTTGATACCCCCCTCGGTCACGGACATTCGTTTCTACAGAGAAAAAGACCCATAACAACTAAATAGGATTCCTACTTTCCAGCTTTCGTATGCTAAGGCCTCGAAGAACCCCAACTACCCAGAGCAGAAAGAGCCGGGTATAGCCCGGGGTGAGGGGAACAGGGCATCAGCGTGTGTGCTCCTCTGCGGGGGACAGAGCCAGAGTATCGGGGTCCCGGCCACTGCCAGAGTGGGAGGGGGCGCTCACAGTAGCGGGCCGTGGACCCCAGCCTCCAGAGAAGCTGGCTAGCTCTTGGACTCAAGCTCCAGACACCCCTCCAGACCGAATTCCTGCTCTCTGGCATCCACAGGATGCATCCCCAAAGCTGAAAACAAGCCCAGAATCCGAGCCCCTGGCAGGAACCCCTCTGTATGGCACCCCGCCGTGACCGTGCACGTGTCCCGCCCCAAGACGTGGCCTGCCGAACAACCGGCTCTCATCCTTGCCACTTCCTCCTCCCCAACAAGGGCCCGGCCAGCTCTGCAGAACCCTTCCTCTTCAGATGGAGAGCCCGTGGTAAGACGGGAAAGGCAGGTGTGGGAGTGGAAGGTCGGTGAGAATGATCCGGAGACGCGTACCCGGGTGCCCCAGGAGAGGGAGGCAGAACCCGGGGTGGGATGCCGACAGGGGCGGGAGCGGGGGACAGAGCAGTTCAGAGGTCTGTGCGTGTTAGAGAAGAGATCTCTGCCCTGGGTGAGAGGCGGGCTAAGGAAACCTTTACTTTTCCCACCCTGAAAACCAAGGGCTTTGCAACGAGCTGGGTTTGGCCCACTCGACTTCCAGAGCGAACTTAAACCGAGTAAAAGCTTTGATCAGCACGTCCACTTCAGGCCGGCACCAACCGCGCTCGGTGCACCTTGTCTGTCTAACCCTAACTGCTCACCTTCCAGGAATGAGGTCCTGTCCTTAGACAGGAGAAACCTGAGGCCGCGCGAAGGGACTTGTCCAAGGCCTCTACCTCCAGGAGCCACCGGAAGTCGGACCCAAGCCTCTGTGGGCCAATCACAGTCCGTCCCGCGGCCCGGTAAGCACCTAAGCTCTGGGGTACAGCTTCTCGGCGGCAAGCGCGGCACTGGCTGACTAGTCTTCTCTTCGCAGCTGACCGACAGGCACCACAGTCTCATTTTACAGATTACGACACCGAGGGGCCCAAGGACACGGGGCTAGAAAGGAACGGGGCCCGCCCGGATCACCTGTGCATCCTTTCCAGGGCATCACGCCGAGAAAACGGACAGTGGGTTCTAACTGGCACAACGCGGCGACTCCACCTCCTTCCACTACGGCCACCACCAAGTCCCCGAAACCACGCGAGACGGACCAAGGAGCTGCACTCTGCCCGAGCCAGCGGAGCCGGCCAGTCTGAGCTTGTGGGCCTGTGACACTCGGCAGGTGGGCCACTTCACCAAGCCTCCTATCCTTCCCACCTAAGACGGGGGCACTCACGTCAGAAGCCAGTACCTGCCCTTCCTCACCCTCAGGCACAAAATGGCTGAGAGAGCACGGGCTGGGGCCAGAGACCTCTGGTTTGCAATCCTGGCTCCACCATTTACCAACGAGGCAACTTCATTTACCTGCTTAAACCCAGCACGTGACAGGTGCTCAGTAAATGACAGCGCTCGTGATCTAATCACTCAGCAAGCTCTGGTCACTTTCACCTCCTAAACGGGTTCTGAATCTCGCCCCTCTTCTCCAAGCCCACAAGCCCTGCCTCAGGTCAGGCCTTTCCTTTGCCGTCTACATCAGAGCATTCCTTCAGTGGCCAGCCTGCCTCTCGTCAATCCGTCCACACACGTGGGGTGCTCCTCTTAAAACGGAAATCTGATCTTTGTACCCTCCTGTCCTCGGAATGACATCCAAGCTCAGTAGGAGTAAGCAGAGCTTACAAAATGGGTTTTATGATGTTTCTACCTTCCTTTCTTTTCCCACCTGGGTAACAGACTCCCCTGTGGTCTCCCCATCCGCCAGCACGTGTGCTGCCCTCCTCATTGTCTTCTGGAAGGCCCTTCCCCACAAGGCAAATTGCTATTTAAAGACCCAGCTCAGGCATTGCTTCTTCCAGAAAGCCTTTCCAGAGCCTCCCCAAGACAGACCGGCACCCCTCCTCTAGGCTTCCATAACCCCTGTCCCACTGCACCTCTCCTAATGCAATCAAATTACCTACTGGGGGGGGGGGTCTGTCTTCCCACAGATTATAAGCATCGCTTATAGACATCACTTAAAGACAGCATTTCTCTCTCGTCCTGGATCCCACGGCCCCTAATGAATGTTTGTGAGACGGAACTCAACCGCTCAGGACCCTCCGGTACAGGGAAGTGTGTTCAAAGAACTTGGAAAAAAGACTGGCCCCTGCCAGCCAAGCCCGCGATCCCCTCATAACGGGTCTGACCAGCCATGCTGAGCAGAAACCTAACGGTCTACTGATGTGAGGCTGAGAAGGCTCTGAGCACCCACAACGTTCATCGGGAAGACAAGGCTGGGGTGACTGGATTCCCAGAGCTGGAACCCCTTCAGCTGCATCGTGTCTTGTGAGAAAACGAAAGGCTCTGCTCACCTTGAAGGAAACACAGGAAAGCAGAAGCAGGCCTGACTCTGGCTGCCACAAGGGTCACTAGAGAGCTCAGGGCGATCAAGCTCAAAACTTTGTGGCTTTCTCTGCTCCGAGCCCAAGCCCACCAAGCCACCCACCTGCAAGGACTATTATGCTTGCAGGTATTGGGAAGCAGCTGGGGGCTGTCCTGGAATGTTCTGGAATCTCTACCAAAAGGTAACACACTTCGTTTTGGGTTATATATATACATGACATCAGCCCGCAGCCTTTCATCCAAACCCTGGTTCTCATGGCCTACGTAAGGGGTAGGCTCCTGAGGGGGTGGCTGGTCCCAGAGGGTGGCCCTGAGGTCACAGAACAGAAGCCTGCCACAGAGTCTCAGGAAACACTCATTCTCTTTTCTCTGCCTTTAGAGAAACACACTTGGAGGGGCGCCTGCGTGGCTCAGTCGGTTAGGCATCTCTCTCTTGATCTTGGCTCAGGACACGATCCCATGGTTTGTGAGATTGAGCCCCGCGTCGGGCTCTGAGCTGACAGTGCAGAGCCTGCTTGGGATTCTCTCTCTTTCTCTCTCTCTCTGCCCCTCCCCAACCTGCATGTGTGCTCTCTCAAAATAGATAAACATGAAAAAAAGGAAGAAAGAAAGAAAGAAAGAAAGAAAGAAAGAAAGAAAGAAAAAGAAAGGAGGGAGGGAGGGAGGGAAGGGAAGGGAAGGGAAGGGAAGGGAAGGGAGGAAGGAGGGAAGGAAGGAAGGAAACACTTGTCCTTGGAACTGGGCTTTGGGCCACTGGTACAGATGCGGTACCCACCCTGCCCCCTCGACATCTATGCTCCAACCACAGAGATCTCTCAAAATTCCTTTCCTTCACATGCCCCCTTCCCGGTACACTTCTTTCCATTCTTTAAGATCCAATCCAATGTCCCCTCTCCGTAATGGTCGCTGAGCTGTCCCTGGCCTCATCCACGCCCCAAGAGGTGCTCGGCCCGCCGTCTTTCCTTGTTTCCTCCTGTCTCTCGCACCGGCCCGCAGTCCTTGAGGGCAAGGATCATGCTGCACGGTGGCCAGCACGTGATAGGGCTCAGCAAGTAGCTGCTGCAAGTACAGGAAGTCCTTGCTTAGATCATAAATAACGTGAGGACGAGAATAAGCTTCTGATCCGCCGACATAACCCACACGTATCAGAAGCTATTATTGTTTTAAATCCTTCTTGGAGTAAGTTGGGGTGTAAATAAATAAAGTCATACTCTTCCTGGCAGATGGCTGCTTTTAACGAAAAGGAG
Source organism: Panthera uncia (assembly GCF_023721935.1). Lineage (NCBI taxonomy): Eukaryota > Metazoa > Chordata > Mammalia > Carnivora > Felidae > Panthera > Panthera uncia. Next base: position 56,326,517 of record NC_064814.1, read on the forward strand.
CCAATCTCGTCACATGTAACGGAGCACCCGTCTCCCCTGACTTGGTGCCGGCTTTGCAGGGAAGTCCCAGCGCCAGCCCTCCTTGCGTCCCCGCCCTCACTCCGCAACATCCAGACCCGCCACAATGGCCGAGAGAGCAGCTCTATCTTACGGCCATTTTTTTTTTTTTAAGGTTATTTCTTTATTTTGAGACAGAGACAGCGTGAGTAGGGGAGGAGCAAGAGGAGGGGGAGAGAGAATCCTAAGCAGGCTCTGCACAGTCAGCACACATCACACACATCAGTCGAGCCTGATGTGGGGCTCGAACTCACAAAACCGCAAGATCACGACCTGAGCTGAAACCGAGAGTCGGACGCTTAACCGACTGAGCGACCCAGGCGCCCCGTCTTACAGCCAATTCTAGGAGCCCTCAGTACCTCGACACACAGCCCTACTCTTAAATACTACCTGTTCCATAAGAGGTCCCTTGCCCGCCGGTCCTCCTACCCAAAGTGGACCTGTTATTCCCCCAGACTACAAGAGCACTATATAAACTGCAAGCCATGCAGGGTAAAATCAGTTTCCCATAAGCCTGCCCACCAGAGATGACCCCCCCACCCCCGTCCAGTTTTGCGAACAGCTGGCCTGCCACACGCTTTTTAAAATGCAAGTATGTTCCGGGGCACCTGGATGGCTCAGGTCACGATCTCTCAGGTTCGTGCATCTGGCTCTGGGCTGACAGCTCAGAGCCTGGAGCTGCTTCGGATTCTGTGTGTGTGTGTGTGTGTGTGTGTGTGTGTGTGTGTCTGTCCATCCCCCAGTCATGCTCTGTCTCTCTAAAATGAATAAACCTTAACATTTTTTTAAAACAAAAAAATAAGGGACGCCTGGGTGGCTCAGTCGGTTAAGCGTCCGACTTCAGCTCAGGTCACGATCTCGCGGGCCGTGAGTTCGAGCCCCGCCTCGGTCTCTGGGCTAATGGCTCGGAGCCTGGAGCCTGCTTCGGATTCTGTGTCTCCCTCTCTCTCTGCCCCTCCCCCGTTCATGCTGTGTCTCTCTCTGTCTCAAAAATAAATAAACGTTAAAAAAAAATTTTTTTTTAATAAAATAAAAAAATTAAAAGCAACTATGTTCCTATTTTTACATAAACAGGGTCTCATTCTGCACACTGTTCAGTAACATTTATCCCATTCCTAAACTTTATTGGTTCCTAGTGCCCTTGGTGTCTCAGTAATTTTCACAGCACTCCCTGGGCCAAGAGAGATCCACTTACTAAGTACCTAAATCCAAACAACTCACTAAACATCTATATCCTACCGACTCAATAGCCATTTGAAACAATACACATAAATTGAGAAAAAGATTCCAATATTTTAGAAAGAAAAATATTTTTATTTCCTAGATAACCACAATTACTTACGACACCTGTTGGGCACGGTACTACTTGGCAGATGTTGGAACCAGATTGGTCAGCACCACCCCGATTTCTTGCTCTAGACTGATTTTTTTCCCCCCGTATCTATTAGCAGCTGCTAAAAACCCAGCTTCCCAAAGATATGACGTCACTGAAAGGGATCTGGCGCCATCTAACGCTGAAAGGCAGCTACCAGGAACTCCAAATTCCCAAGACATCAGACACATGCAGCTGAGCTCTGGCGCTTCTCCTGAAAATTTAAAACCCCTCACTGGGCCCCTGAGAGTTCGCCCAGGTGGCTCAGCACAGTTTGGGGAACAGGGAACTCAGCCTAACGGGAAGATCTTTTCTCTTCTAGGAATACACGCCCAGAGTTACTCCCTAAGATTCCTATCAGTAAATATCTAGGCAATTTATAATTTCAAACAATATCCTTGTCAAACGACGTTGTGATAAAAATCCTCCCACACGTATCTTTGTGAACTTGGCAATTATTTCATTCTCTCATTCATTTAACGGGCTCTAATTACACACCAGGATTATGTGCTGGGCACGATTTGAGAGGCTGACGTTATAGAGGTGAATACGAGGTCCCTCACAAAATTTACATCCTCCTGAGGGAGCGAGGAACAGAAAAACTAATCCTTTCAGGTTGTGACAGGCTATGAGGTAAAATAAGGTCAAGACCAAGGGGTAGAGGGGTGCCTGGCTGGCTCAGTCGGTGGAGCACGTAACTCTTGATCTCGGGGTTGTAAATTCGGGCCCCACATTGGGTGTCGCGATTATTTAAAAATAAAAAAATGAGAAAGCCAAGAGCCAGGGGTTAGAGAATGCACAGGTCAGGAAAGCACCCCGTAACAATAGGCCATCTGAGCAGAGAACACACGGACAGAAAGGCAGAAGCCTGGGGAGCTGCGGGCAATGCCCTAAGCAGCAGGAGCAGTGAACAATAAAGTCCCCGAGGCAGGAATGAACTGGTACCGTTGGAAGGACGGGCACATGGGTGTGGTTAAAGAGCGCCAGAGGAGTCTGGCGAGGAGCCGGAGAGGCAGGCAGGGGGCAGGTAATGCAGGACCCCGCAGGCCAGAGTAAGCCGCTCGCTCGGACCCTTCGGAGAGGACTGGGCGCAGGGAAGAGCCCGGGGAAAAAGAGCTCTCTAGCCGCTCTGCGCACCGCAGAAGGAACAGCGAGCAGCCGGGGCTACTGCCCGGAAAGACGAGGGCGGCGCGGACCCTGCCGGTCCAGATGGAGATGGTCACAAATGGCTGGATTCCAGGCCTATTTTGAAAGGCAGAGCTGGCAGACTGGCAGATGGACCAAGTGGAAGTTGTGAGAAGGCGCGGAATCAAAGACGGCTTTTGGGTTTCTGGCCCGAGGAAGTGGGTGAACGGTAGAGGCGCTTGGCGAACCGGGCAAGACCCGGGGAGGGGCACGCTCAAGAGGAGAAATTAAAGAGGTTTTCGTTTCAGGACACGTTTTTAGAAGCGGTAGGGCCGGAGCAAGGTAGACGCATATTAAACAACATCAACTTGTCAGACGGTCCCCCAAAAAGGCGACACCAGTTTATCAGCCTCCTACCAAGAGCGGCTAAGCGTGCTCACTCCCCAGGATTTGGGCCAGCAGAGAACAAGCAGATAAAGAAAAAACACTTCATGTAAATTTGCATGTTTTTATTAGTAAAGCTGAATATTTTTTATTGGCCACTCGCCCTACTTCCGTGAACTGTCTGTATCCTTTTTCCGCTTGCCTAACAGGTGTGTGCTTTCCTTACTGGTTTATAAACGTTCCTTGTGTATTAAGAAATCTGACCTTGTCTGTCACCGTGCAAATACTGTTTCCCAATCTGTTTTTTAGCTGTCCCCGGTGCCTCCGATAAAGAGAAGCACCTCTTACTTTCAGGTAGCGAAACGTGCCCGGCTCTTCCCTGTGTATAAAATGCTTAGCTCAGTGCCTATCATGTGCCCCGCCTATAACTCATTCATTCCTATCGAGGGGTTCTGTCCCCGGAATCGGCCCCCACAAGGCTTCTGTATGTCTCTAGGGCTTCCTAGTTTATCTTTCTACACTTAAACCTTAACTCCACCTGGAATTTCTCTGGAATGGTGCGTTTACGAGGTCCTGACTCCTGACACGACTTTCAATTCACGTGGCTGAGCCCTGTCCTCCAGCAAAACGATCTCCATCCACAAACACAGCCATTCAACTCCATTCTCTCCAGCCCACTGGCTCCCTCCAGTTCCCTCCACAAAGGAGTCCGGGTCACCAACAGTTCTCCCCCAGAACTCCCCTCCTCCCTGATCTCTCCTGCTTCCCTTCTTAGCCCTCCTCTTCCTCGGCAATGGGTTCTTCACAGGGCAACCGAAGTAGGAGTAGTCCGTTTTGTTTGTGGTTTTTTTTTTTTAACGTAAACTTGATGTCCCTCTCCTACTTCTAATTCTCCAATGGCTTCCTATGAAAAATAGAATTAAACCCCAGGATTCCTTACCGTGATTTCCAACATCTCACCTGGCCTGCCCGGTCTCATGCTTCTCCAGCCCATTTCCACAACTGTCCTCACTCGGCTGAACCCCAGTCACACACGCACAATTCTTTGAAGCCCCTGGGGCCACACCAAATTCATGCCTCCCTCAGGCCCTTTGCACCTGCGGTTTCCTCTGTCTGAAGAGCTCCTGTCCCCCAATTTGTGGCCTAGACTACTGGCTGCTTCTCCTCATTCGGGTAATGTCACCTCCCCAGGCAGGGCCTGTGGACCCTGACACTACCCCTTCTACAGGAACTTCACACCTCGTGGCAGCGCGCACCGCTTCACTCCATTCAAAGTACTCGCCATTAACGGAATCCCCTCGTTCATTCATTTATGTGTTTAGTGTCTGCTCTGCGTCTATCCCACGACAGGCGTTCAATTCATACTTGCAGAAGCGGGGAGGAGAAAAAGATCTGGGGTCCGGCTTCGTATCCAAACTTGAAAAGCCTTTCCCTCCCCTCCCCCCCAGAAGTCCTGCTGCATCTACTCCCTCCCGGCTGCGACCAGTCCGCCCCGGCGGCCCGTGCTCGAGGCCCGTCCCCCAGGCCACCGTGGAGCCCCGCCCGCGGCGCGGCAGAGCGCAGAGGGAGGGCAGGCCGCTTACCAGTTCATCCGGACTGAGGACTCCGAACTGCACTCGCTTGATGGTGCGCAGCGGGCATGCGCTGTCCCCGGAGGGGGGGCCACCCCCGTGCATCGCGGAGGCGGGCGCGCTGCGCAGGCGCAAACCTCTCTACAAAAACCCTGCGCCGCCTCCGCCTAGGTGCTCAGACCCCGTCGGGGCGGCCACCGGGAAGGACCTCCCCGAGTTGGGAGGAAAAAGCCGGAGGAGGGAAAGGTGGGGGAGGGAAGAAGGCGGGGAAGTGAAAAGGAGCGAAAGGAGCTCTCCTCCCCCTTTCCGGAGATTTTTCGTCTCCCAAAAAGGAAAAAAAAGAGGGAGGGGGAAAGGAAAAGGTTTCGGGGGGAGGAAGAAGAAAAAGGGTAACGAATAAATAAGTAACCAGGCTCCTGAACGGCAGAGGTTACGGCAGTTTGTCTCTCCCCCTTCCGGGAGCCGCCTTCTTCTCCAACCGTCCCGGCCGCGCTCTCGGCGCTTCTGAGGAGCGAACTGGCCGAATGACGCCCTTTATAGATTCGCCCCTGCATCCCCGCCCCTTCCTTTCCCGCCCTCCCTTGCGCTACGGGGTCGCCTGCGCCGGCCTGCACGGAGCGCGCGCTCGAGTCGTTGGTCCTCCCTCCCCGGCACCCGGGTTGGGCGGCCTTTTGAAGCGACAAGGGGGAAGGGGACTTTTTTTTTTTTTTACCCCGCCGCCTCCCCTTTCTGCTTCCCTCCCGGCCGAGATTTAAGGTGTGAAGGATCTAGGGGAAATATAGGCCGCTTTTATTCTAGTTTGGGCTGTGTTTTCGTCTTCAGCAAAAGTCTCCCCCTCCCCCCGCTGGAAAATGGTCTGTTCGGCGAATCGGTAATGAAGGAGGCGGGGCCGGTCGGGTCCTCCCAAGAGGGTTCCTGGGGGGGGGGGGGGGGGGGCGGCGGGGAGAGCGCTGGGACCGTCCTTGGTCATGAATATGCAGTAACCACGCTGAATATGCATGAATCGATCAAGATGGCGAAGCCAATCGCCTGTCCGGAAGTAGCTGATGTTTGTGGAGCGGCCTCCTGGGACTGGTGGGCACCTCCGGGCCTCAAATGGAGCGCCGCCCGGAACTCGGGTCCTGGGTCCTTCCCCCCCCCCCCCCCCCCCCCCAGGCTCTGAGCCGCTCGAAGAGGCCTGGACTCTGGGCTCGGGGAGCCTTCTCCGGAAGGAGGCTGGCCACCGTCCGGGAGAGATCACGGGACCGCCACAATCCAGGAAAAGCAGATTAGCCACGGGGCGGGACACAGAAGTCCTGCGGGATTCGGGGTCAAGGCATCTGAACGTTAGGACATCCTCCCCCTTCCAGAATTATTTCAGAAATAAGACTGGCGGGGGGAGAGGGGGGAGAGGGGGCAAGGATCCCAAGGGATTCTCCAATGAGAGCGGAGTAGGGCTCTCGCTCTCCTTCCAAAGCAGAGATGACACCAACGGCACAGCCACATTCAGAGTGATCCTTGTTTGATGTCAATGTCACGTCACCACCCCGGGGGGGGGGGGAGCATAACCATGAGGAAAGGAAACTGTCTCTCAGGGAAAAAAGCACACTCCCTCACGCTGGCCGCTGGCTCTGTCCGCTCCCCTGAAAGCCCCAAACAGCCCAGCCCCAGTGCTCTTCTGTCTGCTACTGAGGGGAAAATCCTCCCCGTGGTTCACGGCCGGCCTGCCTCACCCCTTTGATGTGCTTCTCAGACCTTACTTACCCCACAGGCACGTCCTGATCCCCAAGCCCCAGCCTAGACTCCACATCTCTTGATCCCCACGCTCGTCCCAGCTCTTGCAGACAGTCCCTTCTCCGCTGAGTCCCCAGGTCACCCTTGACTCCCAAGGGGTGCCCCTCTCCCATCTCCAGTTCTTTCCCGGTCACGTGCCCTCCCCTGCTTGCCTGCCAGTCTCTCCTTCTCTTTCTATTTCCCCCTGCCCCCCCCCACCCCCAACCCCCAGGCTCTCAAGTCCGATGTCACTCCTCCACCTGCCCTTCCTTCTCACAGCTGAGGTTCTGGGCGGTGATGATGGCAATGCTACCCAACACCACCCCTGCCCCCATGATGTCAGAAGGTGCCACCGTCTCATAGAGCACGTAGTACTGCAGCATCAGGGCCACCACCACCTCGGAGTGCAGGACGGCGCACACCAGGGCGGGGTGGACCTTGGTGACCGCGTAGCTCACGCACACAAAGGAGACCAGGGCCAGGATCCCCACCGCCCCCACGCAGCTCCAGCTCAGAGGGTCGTTGGGCAGCACGGGGGTCTGCAGTACAAAGAGGCCTGGCACAGAGCCCACCAGCCCCACCAAGCCAAACAGGAAGGCCACCGTCGGGAGGCAAGAGGGGAAGTCCAGAGAGCGGTAGACCAGCAGCCCCAGCGACAGCGCCAGGCCGCCCAGGAAGGCGAGCACGTAGCCCAGGGCGGTGTAGAGGCCCGTGGTCCCCTCCTGCAGTGTCCCTAGTCCCGGTCCCACAATGATGATGAGTCCCAGGGTGCTGCCCAACAGGCCACACCAGTCGTAACCGCTGAGACCCTGGCTCTCGAGGCAGAGGGCGAGGAGGGCAGAGCACATTGTGGAAGAGCCCTTGCGGACCGTGGCAGCGTTGCCGGCCGGCACCACCTGAACCGCACTGTAGGCGCATCCGATGCTGAGGACGTTGAGCAGGGCGTGGAGGCAGGCCCGGGCCCGGACGTCGGGAGGTCCCAACAGAGGGTCGCCGCGCAGTTTTAGTAGTAGGGCAATGGGGAGGTGGAAGAGACATCGACAGATGAGCAGCTCCAGCGAGGGGAAGTGGGAAGCCTGGTAAGCCATACGAGAGAAGGGGCCCACGAAGCCAGCGGGCAGGCCCCCACCCAGCAGGGCCACAAGCAGGCCCTTGGTGGCATCGGAGGGCCGGCAGCGCTGGTGCGAGGGGAGGCTGGGCGGAGTGGAGGGCGGCGATGGCTGGGTGAAGTCGGGCAGGTTGAGGTAGGGGTGACTGCCGGCCTGTTAGGGAGAAAGGAGCTCGGGCATTAGGGCAGCCGTAGCCCAGGGGACCGGGGGCAGGGCGAACGCCAGGCTGGGCTGTGGGACCCGTCTCTCGGGACAGTAGAGGGGCGGGCCGTCTCGCTGAGGAGCTCTCGGGAGCTGGAAAGGGCCTGAACAACGTGGATGAGGTGATACAGCGTGGGCCCTGGGCCTCTAAAGCAGGAAGCAGGGGGTGAGCGGTCCAGGGGCATCGTGTTTCTCTGGGTAAATTCCTGAGAGAAGAAAAGGAGGACCCGGGGGGTGCCCTGTTGGTCTGGGGAAGGGGAGGCAGCCTCAGATGCCGTGCGTCTGTGTGATGTCACAGGTTCCAGGGACATCTGGGTACACCATTGTGAGTTTCATTTGGGGGTGTCTCTAGCACAGCTGGGAAGTTTGGGGGGAAGAGACCAAAGGGAGCAGCCAGGAGCCACAGGGAAGGGGGCTCTGTCTCCCTGACCCCAGCACTCACCATCTTTCCTCGGACCTCCTCCTCTATGCCTGGCTCAGGGGGCCTGGGCCCTTCGGAGCTCCAGCCCTTGTGACCTGGATGGAGCGGGAGCGGGGTTCTTCTCTGGAACCTTCCTGAGGTGGGGGTGGGAGGTTCTCCCCTGGAACCTTCCTGAGGCAGGGGTGGGGGTGGGGTAGGGGTGGGGTGGGGGTGGGCCTAGTTTCTCTCGTGGTCTCCAGCCCTGCTTGCTTTGTGTCTGTCTCTGCGCCTCCGAAGTGGGCCTCCTTCTCTTTTTCTCTGGAGGAGTAGCTCTGTGATGAGACTTGTTTGGTTTTAAATGAACCCGTTTATGTCTCACCTTGTTTCCAAAGAAAGGTTTTGCGGGAGGGAGCTGAGGGCCGACCGCTCTGTCTCCCCCGAGTTGTGGATTTTTCAACACCAGGGAGGAGTCTCTGGGACTGTCCCTCTGGAGTTTCAGGAATGTGTTTCTTGTGTGTGCTTTCACCTGGTGTTTTGTCGGTGCCGCCCCGGGAGGCGCACACCAGGGCCTCTGCATTTACGCAGAAGTAGATAGATGTGGATATTTCTGCCGGTGGGGACAAAATACCAAGCTTCGTGGTCGTCTGCACTGGTAGTCATTTACGTGTGTCTGCTCCTTAGGGCTGGGGCCTGCCCGGGCCGCGGCCTGGTGGGGGTCCCTGCGCGTTTCTGGGAAGGGTGGGTGGGCACGTGCGTGTGTCCGGGGCTGCCCCTGTGCGTGTGCTGAGCCCGGGTCTGAGGGACCCACCCGGCCGGATCTCGAGCCTGCCATGTTGTGTGTCCGCGGAGAGGGTGTGCGTGCTCCGGGCGCTGTGCCCCGCCGAGTGAAGGGCGTGCAGGGGGCGGGAGGGAGGGGGGCGTCCCTCGCTAGGCGGCGGGTGGTCGTGCGGCCCGGCGGGGGTGCCGCAGCCAGCCCCGCGCCCGCTCGGTGCCCGCCCGTCCGGCGGCCCTGCGCCGCGCGGGTCCCGTCCCGCGATCGGTCCGGGCCGAGGCCGTCGGGCGCGCTCGCCCGGAGCCCGAGCCCGGAGCCCTGCGTCGGTGTCGGCTGCGCTGCGCCGGCCTCCTCTCGGCGGCGGCGGCGGCGCTGGGGGGGTACTGTTTCCGGGGGTGGGGGTGGGGGTAGGACCGGGGCGGGGGGAGCCGATGATGTCAGCGGCGGCGGCGGCGGCGGCGGCGGGGCCGGGCCGGGGCCGGGCGCTGGGGGGGCCGGGGCCGGAGCCGGAGCCGGAGCCGGAGCCGGAGCTGGAGGCGGGCGAGAGCGGAGCGGCCGGGGGCGGCCACGGGGATGAGCCGGGCCTGGCGGACTCGGCGCCATCGCAGTCAGGTGGGCCCCGGGGCGAACCGGGCAGGGCCAGGGCGGACCGGAGCCAACAGCCGGGCCCCCTCCCCGCTGCCCGGCGCCGCGGGGGCCCGGGCCGCGCCCCGCGCCGCGACCGCTCCCTTTGGGGTTG
>NC_064814.1:56336398-56374734 GCF_023721935.1 Panthera uncia
GGGGGGGGCGCGATCGCCCGGGGCCGGGGAGGGGGGCCCCGCGCCCTCCCCTTCGGAAGGGTTAATTCTGCAGCCCGGTGCCCCCCTCCCCCCCCGTGGGGCAGGTTGGGGGTGGGGTGGGGCGGGTGTGAGCCCGGGCCGGCGCTGCAAGCTGCCGGGAGGGCGATGGCGTAGGAGCCAGGCGGAGAGGGGGAGGGGTGGGCCGCCCAGCGCCCCAGAGTTGGGGTGTGCGGGGTGCGCGGGGCGGGCAGGGGCCCCGGAGCCATCGTGCCGTCGGGGCAGGGTCGTGGCTGTGAGTCCTGGAGATTGTGTATCTCCCGCTGTGTTGTGGGGCAAGGTAAACCTGTCCTGGGCACCACTGTTTGCTGGTCCGGCAGCCAGGGGTCCGGGTAGGGCCCTCCGTGGGCCACGGGGACAGGAAGCCTCGTGGAGGGGCGTCCGATGGTGTGGGGGGCAGAATTACAAGATGCGGCCCGGTGGCTTTGGGTGACAGGTCCGCATTGGGGCGCGGGGCAATGATACATGCGGAGTTTGTCAGATGGGTGGTTTTCTGTAGGTTTGAGACCCGCGTGTGTTTTCTTGCACGTATGTGTCTTTTGCTGTACACATGAACTATTTCTGAACTGTTGTTTTCTGCATATCTGTCGTGGTTAGTGTGCGTGCTTGTGGAGGGCACCAGAGTGCAGCGTGCACGCGCGCCCCTTTGGAGGGGGCGGTTGTGTACCTTTGAGTCAGAAGGCGTCACGTCCGGGTCCCCTTTCTGTGGCCCTGCTGAGGTGTGGTCCGGTGTCAGCGAGGTCGCCCCCCCCCCCCCCCGCAGGTTGGGTTTGTGTGTCTGTGTGTGGAGTGAGTTGTAAGTGGAAAGCACGTCTAGAACTCAGGTCCCGAGGATCTGTGGGGAGTGGGGGCCCCCAGGGTGTGTCCCAGGTACTTGTGGGGCAGCGGGCACCGGCGTGCGAGGGGCTGGGGGGGGGTGTGTGTGGAAAGTGCAGGTTGTGTTTATGGGATCGTGGGCAGCCGAGCGAGGGGAAGGCTGTGTGTTTATAACGTTCTCTATGGGATTCTTTTGTGACGTTGTTTGTGGGAGCCCGTCCGTGCTGTTGGACCAGGAGGCGAGCTGGTCAGAAAACACTTGTGGGGAGGGAGGTGGCGTGACAAGGGCAATGTGGGCCTCAGACTGGAGAGATCAGCCGCCAGCCTTGTGTGCAGCCTGCCTTCCGCGCTGGAGTGGCCGCGTGAGGCTGCTGTGGGGATACGGGAGGAGGAAGGCCGGGAGATAAATATGGGGCAGACAAGGGCAGGCCTGGGAGCTGTCGGGTGGCCCAGCTGGTCCCCGTGCAGGGTCTGAGCGCTTGGCCCCTCAACGGCCCGCCCGGCGTGTCAGGGTCACCGGGAGGAGAGGCCTGGCGGCCGCAAGGAAACCAAGCTGGGACGCAGCGCCTTCTTGGCCGTGTTTACGTAAAGGCCGGGTGTGACTCTTGTCACTGAAAGGAAAAAGAAACACGAAGTTTGCAGTCCCCTCCTCCTGCTTCACCCTCTCTCTGCCCCCCTGGCGGGGATCTCTGCTTTTCCTGCTCTCTGTGACGCACACTGGGCCGCTCCCGCCACTGTGGAGGGGTCTGGGAATGGAATTCGCTCGCTAGGCAGATTGCTCAGAACAGGTCTTCCTCACCTTTGGTGCCTGGGCCCTTCTGTAGATGTGTGTGTGCGTGTGTGTGTGTGTGTGTGTGTGTGTGCTGTGCCTGGCCTGGCTGGGGGGAGGGTGATTGTGCAGGGGGTGGGTGGGGAGGGCACCATAGCGGGGGCCCTCTTGTCAGATGGGAGTGGGGGGTGCTGTCTGCTGTGTGAGGCCTGAACAACAGGTGCACCGTGGCCTGGTGGGGGGGAAGGAGGCCTGGGAGTGAGGAGTTCTGGCCCTGCCTCGACCTCACCGACCTCACCGGCACTTTGCCCGAGTGAGCCTCAGGTCCTCATCTGTAAAATGGGGCTAATTACCTGCCCTGCCTATCTTCCAACAGGGGCGTAAGTGGCACTATGGGAGATGTACCTGGTAAGTAGCTACGGTTTGGGGGCTACGCCTGTGCCAGCCGCTGGGGGTCCCCTCCTCGGGGCTTGGCTGATGACAATAGTAGTAAGCCCGTATTTGGCGCTCGCTGTGTACCAGGACGCTGTCCTCTGTGCTTTCACATATGATCGCTCATTTACTCTCTGCAAACCCCCATGGAGGTAGGTGTCCTGATTACCCCCCTTTTTCAGATGGGACAGCTGAGGCCCAGAGAAGTTAAGTAATTTGCTCAAAGTCACTCAGCTGCTAAGAGGTAAAGCTGGATTTGAACCCTGGCAGTCAGCTTCTAGATCCTGTGTGCTTATACACTGTTTTCTGCTGCCTTTCTGAAGCTTTCTGCGGGCCTCTCTGTGCACCCCCCACCTACACACACACACACACACACACACACACACACACACTTCTCCCCAGTCTCTCCAGAATTTAGCACCTGTACCCGTCGGTGTCGTGTCGGAAGATCAGTGTGCTGAGACAGTGACTCGGACAGTCCTGGCCTTGGGAGTGAGAACCTAATCTAATATCTGCTGCTGGGTGCCGGCCATGGGGGCACAGAATGTTGATAAGCCAGGCACAGGAGGGATTGTCCTTGCCCTGTGGGTCAGGGAGGGCCGAGAGGGAGGTGGCATTTGAATTACATCTGCACATTTTGGAGGGCTTTGGGGAAGAGGTTAGGGAAGGTTGCATTTATGCCAGGAGGGTAAAGGCAGCGGGCTGTGGGGCGCGTTGGGGGGTGGGGGGGGGAGCGCCCTGGGTGCTTGAGGGGAGTCCAACACCGGGCAAGATTGGAAAGGAAGATTGGAATTGGACCCTTGAGTGTCTGGCTGAGGAATCTGAACCTCATTCCCGAGTGAGTGGAGACCAGCGGAGGTTTCTGGGGACGCGGACCGTCAGTGAGAGGAGGCCTGGAGGCGGGAGAAGAGCCTTGGGCCACGCAAGTGTTAACTGGGGCCTGAGCTTGCTCGGGGGCCAGAGGCGGGTTGAAGGGAAGGTTTCCAGAGCCATTCCCGAGCTGGGCCGCAGATCCGACCCAGCCTGGTGACGGCTGGATGCGGGGAGTGGAGGAAAGGGCGGGGTCAGTCGTGACACAGTTAGCACTCAGCACGTGAGCCCTTCTGTGATTTCTGTAACCCGCCGGCCAGCCGTAGGCCCCTCCAGAGCAGGATCAGGGCCGTGGCAGGGGGAAAAGATTTAGCATCTGGGTTCACATAAGCCCAGATTTGAATTCTGACTCTGGTGCTCACAAGCTGTGTGACCTTGAGCAGGACGTGCCCCTCCACGAGCCTCGGTTTCCTCATCTGTCAAACTGGGATCATATAAATACCGACTCTGGGTGGCTGTTTTGAGGAAGTCGTTCAGTGAGACAGCCCACGGAAAGCACTGGAAGTCTATCAGGCAAAGCGTGAGGGCCCCAGAAGGGGTCGAGTTATATGCGTCATCCCGGCTGCTGGCCAGCTCAGTCTGGCACTGAGGGACGGCTCCTTTCCTGGGGGTGGACAGACCCCAGGAAGACCCTGAAGGAGGCAGATTCATTCATTCACCAATTTTAAATCTCCCCTTGTACCAGGCACCGGTCTAAGCACTGGTGACAGCAGTGAAAACAGCAGTAAGAATCTCTCTCCCTTGGAGCTTACGTTCTAGAAACACATGAATAGTACGCCTTGCTAAGTGCCAAGGAGAAGGGGGAAGGGAGGGGGTAGGAAGTCTGGGGAGGTGGGGGTGGCCACCAAGGCCTCCAGGAGATGGTGACTTGAGTCAAGGCTTCAAGGAGGTGGGGCGGCGAGGCCCGGGGCTGCCCGAGGGAAGAACATTCTGGGCAGGGGGGACAGCAAGAGACAGAGCGCGTCTGGTGGCGGTGCACAGAGCCCCACGTCAGTCACGCCGCCCAGATCACACAGCTGGTCAAGAGTGGAGGGACCCGTGAAAACAAACAAAAAACTAAAAAACCACAGAGCCGCCAAACTGCCCATGAAGCTGAATTTCTTCTCTACGGCTTCCCCCTGCCCCTGCCCCCCATTTTCCGGGACTGAGTTCCAAGATAAAAAGAACCAGCATTAACTGGACTTTCAGCACGTACCTAGTAGTGCCCTGGGTCCTGCCGGCCAGGAGCGCGTTCGTCCTCGCCACCCGGCCAAGCAGGAACCGCTCCTTATCCCCGCCTTACAGACAAGGAAACTGAGATACGGAGGGGTGAAGCGACCGGCCCCGGGTCACGTAACTGCCGTCTTCACCTCCCGTCAAACCTCGTAGGGTAGCGGTTGAACTCCGGGGAGCTGGGTCCAAACCCCGAGACCAGGGGCAGGTCGCCCCCCCCCCCCCCCCCGGCACCGCGTTTTCTCCACTCCCAGGTGAGGGGGTTGGCGTATTTCAAGCCTCAGTTTCCTCCTCTGGACAGCGGGGTTGACGATAGCCCCCGCTGCGGCCATCTGGGGGCCTTGCAAGTGTCGAAATGACACTCGAGTGCAGATAAAATGCTTAGCACCGTGCTCCTCACATAAGGATGTCACACACGGCAGCTGCAAGTTCCATGATGATGACGATGCGTCCGGCCGGTCGCTGAGGGCCAGGCCAGCTTGGGACCTCCGTGGTTCTAAGAAGCCCTCACGGGCCTCGTCCAAGCATTTTGGCAGGCGGCACACAGCCACGCCTCAGGAGGCACCAAGCCCGCGTGCCCGTGCAGGTGGCCAGGCCTGGCCGAGGGGGGCCGTGGGGGCTGGAACTGAACTTCTGTCATGCTTGCCTGTACAGACAGGCCTGCTACCTCCGGAGGAAGGGGCCCCTCCTTGAATTTTTTTCCCTTCCTCTCGTTTTCACAAAGGTACTAGATGGGCCGGCGGGGGCCCTAGCGGGTGCTGTTTTTCTATCCACTCTCCTCACAACACTGGCAACGGCAAATGCGTGGGGTTTTCCCACACCGACCAAGGCTCTGACGCCAGCTGGGCGTCCTGCAGCTCAGCTCAATTCTGACCCTGTCTCCCTGGAGGTACCGTCAGATCCCACAGGTTAAGGACTCAGTCCCGTGAGTCCCACCCGCTTCGGATGTCAGTCACCCACAAGCCTGGGCCTCTGACCAGCTGTAAATCGGGGTTTCCTGTGGCCCCCCCACCTTCAGCTTTGAAAATTTGCCAGGGTGGCTCATGGAACAGAGGGAGACGCTTACTTAGGGTTTACCGGTTTATTGTATAATTAAGGATACGGTAATAACAGGCGAACGGCCAAACGAAGGAGATACATAGGGCGAAATCTGGAGAGGCCCTGAGCACAGGACCTGCCGTCTCCCCGGGTTGGGGTTCACCACCCTCCTGTCCCATGGATGTTCACCGACCTAGAAGCTCTCTGAACCCTACAGGCTAGAGATTTTCATGGAAGCCTCAGCACGTAGTCACGATCCGTGATTAACTCAGTCCCCAGCCCCTCTCCCCTCCGTGGTGGATGGATGTGGGCTGAACGTTTCAAGCTTCCACTCATGGTTTGGTATTTCTGGTGACCGGCCCCCATCCCGAAGCTTTCCATGAGACTACCAAGGTCACCTCATTAGAACAAAAGACGCTCCTGTCACCCAGGAAATTCCAAGGGATTGAGGAGCTCTGTGTCAGGGCTCAGGGTCAACCACCAAATGTTAGCAACAAAGATGCTCCCAGAACGCTTATCACTTGGGAAATTAGAGGAGTTTGAGGAGCTCTGTGTCAGGAATGGGGATGAAGACCAATTATGTACGTATTTTTTATTGGATCATAAATATCACAGCTATAAACTGGTCCTTCATCGTGAGGGGCTATAGTCCAGAACACCGGCTTTGTTTTTTGGGGTTGTTGTTGTTGTTAATGTTTATTGATTTTTGAGAGAGAGAGCGTGAGCAGGGGCAAGGGCAGAGAGAGAGAGAGAGATAGAGAGAGAGACAGAATCCAAAGCAGGCTCCGGGCTCTGAGCTCTCAGCACAGAGCCTGATGTGGGGCTCAAACCCATGAACCGTGAGATCATGACCCGAGCTGAAGTCAGACACTTAACCAACTGAACCACCCAGGCGCCCCCAGAATACAGACTTTGTCACCACACTTTTCTGGTATCAGATTTCAGCCCTCCTACTAACTGGCCACACATCTCTAGCTCAAGCCTGTCCATTAAAAATGGGGAAGCCAGGGCGCCTGGCTGGCTCAGTCGATGCAACGCTTGACCTCAGAGTTGTGAGTTCGAGCCCCACGTTGGGTGTAGGGATTACTTAAAATCTTTAAAATGGGGGAGCTAAGCACTACCTTGTAGGATAGTGATGAGGAGCAGAGGAGGTAATACAAGGAAGGTACTGGATCTTAAGGGTCCCAGGGGGCCAGCGGCTACCTTGGAAGGGAGTGGGAAGCCTTTCTCTCTTGTCACTTTACAGCCAGAACTGGACCCCAGGCCACACACAGGGCGGCTGGCGGGGGTAGGGGCGCTTCTGCAGGGTGCATGTGGCATGCAATGTGGCAATGTTACGGGGAACACCTGGCCCAGTACTGCTGTGTGCCTAGCACTTGGGGCTGTTAGAACTTTTGAATATCACCCCCCCCCCATTGCCACCTTCCTCCTCCCGGAGGAATCAGAGCATGAAGTGGGCTGTGGCAGGGAGGCCTTTCAGCCCAGATGCTAAAGAGCCTTTGGGGGCGGGTAATGAGGAACCCCAGATGTGGTATATCTCAGAGGATGTGTGTGACCCAGGGCATTTGGAAGGAGAGTGTTCCTGGGTTTCATGCAGGGTGGATGAGGGGTCCAGAGCTCTGCCCTCGGGTCCGTAGGTCTGGCTCTGTGATCAGCGCCACCCCCTCCTCCCCCTCCGGTTATTATCAGCTGTGTGTGACTTTGGCTATGTCACCGTACGGCTCTGGAACTTGGATCTTCAACTGAAAAATGGGTCCCCAAAGCCCTGACTGTGCCCACAGTGGCTGTGGGGTGCTTTCTGTGCGGTGACCACAACGGCTCAAATTTGGGGTGCCTGCTATTCCTTTCGGATGAGCCTTCTAGCAAGAGGTGAGGTAGGGGGTGTCTTTCTCTCCCCCCCCCCTTTTAAGCCAAAGTCCCAAAGCCACCAGCTTTCAGAGTAAGGAGTGGGACCCAAGCCTCCTCACTCTCGGTCTGGCGGCCTTTTTCCAGTGCCCTCCAGAGACGGCAGCGAGCTGGCACGTATGTATGAACCCATGGTCTTTGGTGGTCACCTGGCACCAGAAACCCCCTCTAAGATTTGTGGGCCTGGTGTGTGTGTGTGTGTGTGTGTGTGTGTGCGCGTGTGTGTGCGTGTGTGCAGTCCTCTCCTAAGTGGAATATCTAGCAGTTTGGTCCAATGAAAAAAAAAGCTCTAGCAAATCTATTTTGATGTGGAAATGAGACTCTTATAATGAAAGACAACATGCAAATCTTTGATTTTCTTTGAGCCCCGAAGATTGGGCCAAAGGGACTTGAGACTGATCCGAGAGGCTCCCCTGGACCTATGGGACTGAACTACGCCACCGCCGTCGTGTTGTTTTGAGGTGAATTGGGACTATGCAAATTGCCTTGTGCCTGTACTCTGGGCCAGCAGGCAGGGGTCTGCAATTATCTGCGTGTGACCTCCTAGGTCCAATCGGATGCGGTTAGACAAATAACCTGACAGGTCCCCGGAAGGGTCCGGGTCTCCAGAGCAGCCCCGGGTGTCCTCTTTGACCCCGAGTGCTGTGGCCCCCCCCCCCCCCCCGGGGTCCTTTCCTTCCCGGCTCCCTTCCTGAGAACACGGTTTCTGTGTCTCCGCAGAAGGAAGAGGCCCCACAGGAGGGACTCGCTGAGCCAGCCCCCGCTCTGCTCCATGTTGACTGTGCCCTCAGGTGAGACGTTGCGAGAGTCTGAGGCTGGGAGAAGTCGGACGGGAGGCAAGGGCAGTCATGTTTTTCTAGACGCGGGCGTCCTGTGAAGGGGTCACCAGTCCCCGTGGGGGCTCCCTCTTCCTCCCACCAGGAGAGAAGCGGCCACTGCTTTCTTCTCTGTCTGTGGCTTTGGAGGCTTTCACCCTTGACCTTCATCGTGACCTGAGCCATTCCTAGCCTCTTCCAGCCCCAGAGGTTTGACGTGCTACTGTGAGATGCCCGCCAGACTCGCGTGGCTAAGATTAACCCCTGCCTTCTGTGAGCGGAAGGTTGTCAGCCTCCCACTGGTCTCTGACCAACAGCCTCCACTGCCCTCCCCGCTCACCCCCCCTTCCTGTTCTCGTCTGTCTAGGCTGGCGCCATGCCCCCCCCAGCAGAGGTGACGGACCCGTCCCACGCCCCCGCCGTCTTGCGCCAGCTCAACGAGCAGCGGCTCCGTGGCCTCTTCTGTGACGTCACCCTCATAGCTGGAGACACCAAGTTCCCCGCGCACCGCAGTGTCCTGGCCGCGTCTAGTCCTTTCTTCCGAGAGGCCCTGCTTGCTTCGGCTCCGCTGCCCCTCCCACCAGTGACTGGGGGCCCTGCCCCCAACCCGGCCACCACCACAGCTGCCTCTTCCTCCTCCTCCTCCTCGTCCTCCTCGTCCTCCTCTTCTTCCTCTTCCTCCTCGTCTTCTTCCTCTTCCTCGTCTTCTCCCCCTCCGGCCTCACCCCCCACTTCCTCCCCACCCCGGGTCCTGGAGCTGCCGGGGGTCCCGGCCGCCGCCTTCTCTGATGTCCTCAACTTCATCTATAGCGCCCGGCTCGCACTCCCAGGCGGCGGAGGGGACGGGGCAGCGGTGGCAGAGATCGGGGCTCTGGGGCGGCGTCTGGGCATCTCCCGCCTGCAGGGCCTGGGGGAGGGAGGCGATGCCTGGGTACCTCCTGCCCCAGCCCCCATGGCCAGCTCGCAGGCTGAAGACGACAGCTTCGGGCCCGGGCCTAGGCCGGCCGGGGACTGGGAGGGCGACAGGGCCGAGGCCCAGGCCTCTGACTCCCAGCCCCCGCTGTCCCGGCGGCCCCTCCCCTGCCCCCGATGTGGGAAGAGCTTCATCCATCCCAAGCGGCTGCAGACCCATGAGGCGCAGTGCCGACGGGGGGGGGCCGGCCCTCGAGGGCCTGCGGGGCTGGGCCCCGGGGGCCCCGGCCCCAGTGGTCCTGCGGGAGTGGATGCCTCAGCCCTGCCCCCGCCGGTGGGCTTCCGAGGTGGCCCTGAGCACGTGGTGAAGGTGGTGGGTGGCCATGTGCTGTACGTGTGCGCGGCCTGCGAGCGTTCCTACGTGACCCTGTCCAGCCTGAAGCGGCACAGCAACGTGCACTCCTGGCGGAGGAAGTACCCCTGCCGCTACTGTGAGAAGGTGTTCGCCCTGGCTGAGTACCGAACCAAGCACGAGGTGTGGCACACTGGGGAGCGCAGGTGAGCACGGGGGGGTCCTGGAGATCGGGGCGCGGGTGGCGGCACAGGGTCAGGAGGCCGCGCGCGCGCAGGGACCACTGACAAGGGAAGGAGGGGGGCCGAGAGAGTCACCGAGAGGCTGGCCTGCTCACCCACTCGCCCCTGCTCGCCTGCTCGTGGTCGCTCACGCACCTGCCTCCCCCCTGCCTCTGCTCCCTCCGCGAACGCTCACCAGTGCCCCCAGATGCCCCGGGTGGGGTGGGGCCTGGTGCTGTGCCCGAGGCCGAGGAGGGCAGAAGAAGCTGTCCTCCCAGGACAAGACTGTGGGGAGCGCAGGCCTGTCCGGTAGTTGTGACACGTATCTCCGTAATACGTCCCCGTTCATAAGACGTGTCCCCGTTCTGTCCCCGGAGCTGTGAGTTAGGCGAGGTGCGTGCTTATTCCCGGTTCACAGATGGACCAGCTGGGGCCTGGTGACTCCCAGCCACCCGGTGGGGGGGGGGGGGGGGGGGGCGGGGGGGGGAGGGGGGGGGGTGTTGCCCCCCGGAAGCTGGCAGGATAGGACAGGCAGCAGGAAAGGAGCGCGAGGGAATGGCCGGGGGAGTTCTAGGTCTGAGCGGAGGACGTGGGAAGCTGAGGCCCTGGCTGCCGGGCCCCTGACTCCAGCGTCTCTGTCCCCGCCCTGTTCCCTGCTGTCCCGGCCCAGGTACCAGTGCATCTTCTGCTGGGAGACCTTTGTCACTTATTATAACCTGAAGACCCACCAGCGAGCCTTCCATGGCATTAGCCCCGGCCTCTTAGCCAGTGAGAAGACGCCCAATGGAGGCTACAAGCCCAAGCTCAATACCCTCAAGCTGTACCGCCTGCTCCCCATGCGGGCAGCCAAGCGGCCCTATAAGACCTACAGCCAGGGAGCCCCCGAGGCCCCCCTTTCTCCAAGCCTCAACACGCCGGCCCCTGTAGCAATGCCTGCCAGCCCACCACCCGGCCCCCCACCCGCCCCCCAGCCCGGCCCCCCACCCTCTGTTATCACTTTTGCCCACCCGGCTCCCTCGGTCATTGTGCACGGGGGCGGCAGCGGTGGTGGAGCAGGGGGGGGCCCGGCCAGCACCGGGGGAGCCCAGGCTGCCTCGGTCATCACTTACACCGCTCCCCCGAGGCCCCCCAAAAAACGTGAGTACCCGCCTCCTCCCCCTCAGCCTGCAGCCACACCGACCAGCCCCGCCACGGCGGGCAGCCCGGCCACAGCCGCGGGGCCGGCCACAGCCACGGAGGAGGCCAAGGGCCGGAACCCACGGGCCGGAAGGACACTGACCTACACGGCCAAGCCAGCCGGCGGGATTGGCGGGGGTGGGGGTCCCCCCGCGGGGCCTGGCCGGGGCCCCTCTCAGCTACAGGCTCCACCTCCACTGTGTCAGATCACTGTGCGCATCGGGGAGGAGGCCATTGTCAAGCGCCGCATCTCAGAGACTGACCTGCGTCCCGGGGAGCTGAGCGGAGAGGAGGTGGAGGAGAGCGAGGACGACGACGACGACGAGGACGACGACGACGACGAGGACGACGACGACGACGACGACGAGGAAGCGAGCGCCGGCGGGGAGGACCAGCTCTGGAGGCCCTACTACTCCTACAAGCCCAAGCGCAAGGCCGGAGCCGCGGGCGCGGGCAGCACCGGGGGCAGCGCGCTGCCCAGAGGCCGCCGGCAGCCCCGCTGGAGACAGAAGTCGGAGCGCCGGAGCTGGGAGGACACCCCGGCGGCGGCGGCGGCGGCGGCGGCCGAGGGCCCCGCGGGGCGCGCCCGGGGCGAGCGGAGGCACCGCTGCGGGGACTGCGCCCAGACCTTCGCCACCCTGCGGAAGCTGCGCAAGCACCAGGAGGCGCACGGCGGCGGCGCGCACGGCTCCCGGGCCGGCCGGCGGCCCTCCACCCGCTTCGCCTGCCCTCACTGCGCCAAGGTGTGCAAGACGGCGGCCGCCCTGAGCCGCCACGCGCAGAGGCACGCCGCCGAGCGGCCCGGGGGCACCCCCACGCCCGTCATCGCCTACTCCAAGGGCAGCGCTGCCACCAGACCCGGGGATGTCAAGGAGGAGGCCCCCCAGGAGATGCAAGTCTCCTCTTCCAGCGGGGAGGCAGGGGGCGGGGGCGCGGCCGCGGAGGAAGCTTCCGAGACCGCGTCTCTCCAGGACCCTGTCATCTCCGGGGGTGAGGAGCCCCCGCTGGTGGCAGGAGGGGGCACCTATGCCTATCCGCCCGTGCAGGAATTTCCACTGGCTCTGATCGGGAGCGGCAGGGAACCTAGTGGTGGGAGGGGCAAAGCGGGGAGCGAGGGGCCGGTGGGGGCCGGGGAGGGGGACCGCGTGGAGGGGATGGGGGCCGCCAAAGTCACCTTCTACCCCGAGCCCTACCCACTGGTCTATGGCCCCCAGCTCCTTGCCGCCTACCCTTATAACTTCAGCAACTTGACCGCACTCCCGGTGGCTCTCAACATGGTCCTACCTGACGAGAAGGGTGGGGGCGCCCTCCCCTTCCTTCCAGGGGTCTTTGGCTACGCAGTCAATCCTCAAGCAGCACCCCCTACGCCCCCGACTCCACCTCCCCCGACTCTTCCCCCCCCAGTCCCCCCTAAGGGAGAGGGGGAAAGGGCGGGGCTTGAGAGAACCCAGAAGGGAGATGTGGGGTGAGCTCTGGGCCCACCTCCCCCCTTTCACCAGATGCCACCCTCCCTGAACCCCCTGCCACTACCAGCTCCCTGGCTTCCCTGCCCCTTGGGAGCCCCTCCACACTCTTGTGCAGGGACTTGGGGGCCCCTGGAGCTCAGGGGTCAGGCTGCTTTGTGTGAGATTGTAGTTTTCCCGTCTCCTGGGGAGGGATCTTTGGTGGTTCCCCTCTTGGTTCTCCTCCAGGGAATGGCCTCCGCGAGGGGCAGGGCCAGCCCCCATCCCTTCTTCAGCCCTTGGGGCAACTGAGCAATATACTTCTAGGAATCTCTACTCACGGCCCCCACCAGCTCTGAATGTCTAACCCACCCTCCTGATTCGTAAACCCGGGGGAGGGGGGGAACCATCTCTCTCGCCTAGTGACCTCCCCTCGTTGTGCAGCTTTCTCCAAGCCCCTGCCTAGATGCTTCCTAGCACATTCCATTCTCTGTGGCCCAGGGCCTGGACCAGACCATTGTGATACCCGACACCCACCCATCTGGGAGCTTGGCTCCAGGTTCCATTCTTCCCAGGGGTGGGGTTCTGTGTCCCTGTTCCCTTCACGTTAAGACGCCATGCCTTCTTTGGCTTCCATGCCTTTGGATCTTCCACATTCCTCCTCATTCTCCTAGACTCTGGAGATGGCCTCTTCCCATCCAGGTCAAGGAGGTGTTGGGGGGAGGGCTACCCATCTGTTCCACGGCTGAGCACTTCCCCAGCCCAGGGCAGCACTAATCTCGGCCCTATCTTGACCCTCAAATCCAGTGAGCCCCAGATTCTTCTTCCAAGGCAAAGAGGTGAGTAGATCACACCTCTTCCTGCCTCTACCTATGGCCTCTTCTGGGCTAAATCAGATTTGGGGGCCAGGAGGGAGGAGCTCCATATGGGATGGGGAAGAGAATCTACTTTCTCCCTGGTTTTTTGTTTTTTTTCCTGATGGTTTCTCCCAGACTAGACCAAATAGCCAGAAAAGTGATGGGGGTTGGATGGGTGGGTAAGCCCAAGATTTGCACATGACCTCCCGTCCTTACTTTTACCTCCATCTTCCCCAGTGTCGCTTCCCTCACCATTCACTCCAGGTGGTTTTTGGGGAACCATCCTACTCCCTTGGTGGGCTTTGGGGTATCCCCACCAATTTTTCCTCCAAAATAGCACCTTACACCCCATCTTTGACTCAGTTCCCCACACCCAAAGATCCCAGCCTAGGGATGGGGTGCAGGGACCCTAAACAGTCCCTAATCCCTAATTTGCACTAGTTAACCCTGGTCAGGGGTCCGTATGTTTCCTTCCAGCGGGGGAGTTGAAGAAACGTTTGCTCCTAATTCTCTTTGATGACCGGGCGTCCCCACTCTGTGATTGGATGAACATTTCCCATCCCACCCACCTCCTCCCCCCCCCCCAAATAAAAACAGCTCACAAGGGGAGAGCCAGTTTGGGGGAGGAAATTTGACAAATGGGAATTACAGGAGTGCAGTTTAAAAAGGGGAAAGGCTGCCGTCACCGAAATGGCAGCTTTTTCCCAGCTACTGTTTTCTGGGGCCAAGATGGCCGCCCTCTCAACGATGCTGAAAGGGCAAGACCATGGCTTTTGGAGGGAGGTGAGCTCGAGGGAAGGACCAGGAGCATCTGACCCTCCTAGTATATAGGAAGGGGGGGGGTTTCTGACAGGCTCCTGAATGTTAACCATGGAGGAGTATCACTCCTCCACTCCTCCTCTGTCTCTTTGCACTTTTCTTGGTCTTGGCCACAGTCCGAGTGAAGAGTTTCCTACTGAATGTACCAAGTTCCAATTTTTAAGGGGGAAAAATGCTTAAAACGGGAAAATGCAAAAAAAAAAATCACTAAAAAATTCCCACAAATCTTGTTTCTGGCACTTTAGAAAAACTGCGAAAAAAGAACATAATAAAAAATACATATATATATCTACACACAAATTTTATATATATATCTACACACACATATATATATACACCTACACACACACACACACACACACACACACACACACACATACACACAGCGGAACCACAAGAGAGACAGAAAGGCCTTGGAGGCAGGGAGCAGATGCTCTAATTGCCTCCCCTAGATCCTTAACCTGCACTCCTCTGAGGCAAAAAGGCACAGGAAATGGAAGGAGTTGAGGGTGGACCGGGCAATTCGAATTTCAGAACAGGTCAAAATTCCAAAACTGTGGACATTTTGGGAGAACTGAGATTGTAGACATTTTTTTTTTTTTTTTTAATGACGATTTAGGAAAATAGTTTCCAGAATGTGGTCGTTCTGGGCAATCAATGAGATTGTGGCAAAATCGGAGATTAAAAATATGTATCTGAGCTGGGGAACCTGAATATTGTGAATTTCAGAGGTTGGAAATTTGGGATTTTGCAATCTCGTCTTTTGAAAGTCATTCGGGTCTTGTCAGTTTGTGCCCTCTTTCCCCATGCTCCCTGGGAAGAGGGGTGACGGAGGAATGGGAAGGCCACTGGTTCTGTGCCACAGCACGCAAGGTTTAGAATTCTACAGACTATAGCTCTATATGTAGTGAGGACCCAGATTTAGAGAAACTGACCAATATTTATCTCCGCATCTGTGTGTGTGTCCAACTCTCTAGGCCAATAAACCAACAAGACAAACAAACTGTCCTCCTCAGTAGTACGCCAAGTGCACTTGTTTTCGTGGCTGGTGGGTCGGCCGGACAGGGACACGCTTGCCCTGTCCCACAGGGATCCTGGGAGCTGCAGCTGTATTATCCCTCTTGGGGCCACAGCTTCCAGCAACCGAGGAGGCGTGAGGGCCTGGTGACCCTACATGCTTCACCATAATGGCCGCAGCCACCAGGCTCAAGCTGACTTTGGTCTGACCTCCAGGCAGAAACATGAACTCAGTCCAGTTCACACAGCCTGCTGGGCACAAGATCCTAGTGGCCCATGCGCCTTAAACCAGGTGCAACCCTGTCTCCAAATTGAAAGGAAACCGACGCACAAAACAAGTGACAGCCATGGGATACGGCAAGCTTTCTTTTTCCACTCCTAGCCCCCCACTACCTTCAACTCCTCATCCCCCACCTCCCCTCCCCTTTGTCTAATGGGACAGGCAAGTAAAATGAGGGAAGTTGTGGGTCAGGTGGGTGGGGGCTTTGAAGAATTCTGGTACAAATAACCTTGACCGGACCAGGCAGCCACTAACCCTCAGGTTGCTGCCAACAGGGGAGTCAGGCCTGGTGTTACCGTACTTTTAATTTCCCTCCCCCAAGCGAAGCCGGAAATCCAAATTTCTCTGTGCACTATCCAAACTTTTAAAGTAGCAAACTCACACTGAAACCTGTGAGGTCAACAACGCAGGTCAAACAAAACACACCAGTTGACAACCTCTGATGTCTGCTGTATCGTGCGTTTGCTCCCATCTTGTCACATGACTCTCAGACTAAGGGAGTAGGTCCTGTCATTCGCCTCATTTTACAGATGTGGAAACTTAGGCCCAGAGCAGTTCAATAGCTTAGCTTATCCAAAGTTTGAGCACCAAAGCTGAAACCTGAAGGAAGGATTTTAAAGGGCTCTTCCCCCCCCCCTTATTACAAATGCATCCTTTTAGACATAACCTTTTTTTTTTATCCTAAAGATAATACTTATTACAAAAAAATAAATTACAGAAAGGTGAAAACAAAGATCACTAGTCTCAACATGCAAACATAAGCACTATTATTTGGTGCATTTCCTTCCAGGAGAAAACAACAACAACAACAACAACAACAACAAACCCTATTCACTCAACAGACGTTAAGCACCTACAAGCCTATAGGTCAGGACCTGTGCTAGGAGCTGGGGATATTACAGTAAACAAGGCACAGTTCCTGCCCTCAAAAGGCTTACAGTCTAGTTCTTGTTCTTTGTTCCATTATACTGGGAAGCTAGTGTTGCTAACCAAAGGAACTTCTACAAGAAACCAAAGACTAAATAAACTGATAGCGCATGTCTAGCGGGGCCCAAGGCTTCAGTCGGCCCCGTCCCACTTCGGCTCGCTCCCTATAAAGGCAATGACCTGGGAGGGCCGGATTCCTAGTGGAGTCGAGAGGCAGAAAGGGATAGGACTCGAGAGTACCGCCGGACTCTCAGTGCAGCCCGCAGAGGACCTGGGTCTTGGCCCTCTGTCCTCAAGGAAAGGGGTCGGCAGGGGGCAAGTGGTACGAGGCATCCAGGAAGATGACGAGGGTCCCAACGCTCGTGAAGATGATGAAGGTCCAGAGGAAAAGGCGATCCACTACCATGGCCACAAATTGCCAGTCTTCCTTCAGCTGGGGGTAGGCAGAGTAAACTGTTCCTGAGCTGCAGACCCCCAGGGAAGGTCTGCCCGCTACCCTTACCCTGTCCTACGAGCTCTGAGACAGGGGCGGGCCGTGGGACAGAGGAAAGCGAAACTGCGGGCGATGGATGGAGTGAAGAGCCAGTCGGAAAACAGGGGGCGGAACCAAAGGAGGCAAGCTTCCAATCAGAAACCAAACCGAGTGCTAGGGGCGGAGCCTGGACTGGCGGGTGGAGCCAAGGCCACCCAGGCCCTGCCCTGCTCCACCCTCATTGGACTTACCGCGTCGTGGTCCTCCTGTTCCTGCAGCTGTCGAGCGATGTAGCTGATCGAGGAAACGACCTCCCGCAGCTCGGGAGGCAGGCCCACAGCCCGGTTTGGGCCATCGATAGATCGCCGCAGGTCCGGGGCAGACAGTTCAGGCTGGAACCTGGAAGAGGCGGGACAGTTTGGCCACGCTCTAGGCTCCATCCCAATTCCCTCCTCCAACATTCTTGTCAGTTTTCGAAACGTGAGAGGGCCCTCTAGGCTCTCCCCGTCAGCGACGACCTCTCCAGTCTTCCGCAATTCCTCCCATCCCTCTACGCTTTAGTTTCCGCCTTTCCGCAAAGTAGGCGGCAGAAGGGGTACTACACTTCCCATGATGCTCAAGGGCATCTTCCGGGACCTTAAGCCGCCTGCCTCTGCACAGCCTTCTGGGAACGGTAGTTCACGCTCTCCCTTCCTTGTAGGCGACGGAGTGTAGGTACTACCTGTTGGGTTTGGGGAAGAGAAAATCGTTCGGTGGCTTCCGGATGAAATATTCATCTGTTCCTCGACCCCAGCCACTTGCTGGAGAGTCCCTGAGGGCTACAGGAGGTGGCTCCGGCATCAGGTCTCTCTCAGGTTTGGGCCTCTTCAGACCCAGGTACGGAGGGAGTTTGTGGATGAAGATCTGCTGAGTAGAAAGGCATATTGGTCGTGGGGGGCTGGGGGGGGGCGCTCTCATGCTTTCAGACGGGAAGGGAAGTAGCTCACAGTCCCCAACCACCTGCCCATCCCTGCGCATGCGTGCGTGCGTCCCCCAGCTGCACAGCGAGGAAGTGCAACCACACGGCCTTAACTTAAGTGGGTTGGAGGCATCCTGTCCCGAAAACAAAGTTCCGAGGGCTTCCACCCTGATAGGACCTGACCCCGAGGATGTTTCCCTGAGACCCAGGGATGGGCAGTATTGATGAAGCCAATATGGGATCTAGGACATGATAATGTCAGGAGGGTAAAATTGACTGTGCAACCTTTCAACACCCAACTGGCCTTGGAACTTCAACACTCTACCAGGGGTTGTAGTTATCGTTCAGGTCTGTGAAGTTGGTAGGAGAGAGGAGTGGCACCTGCACAAAAAGACGAACGCTAGGACTGAGAGTTAACACTGGTTGGAGAAGGACATCTTACCTGACGGACCCAAATGGGCATTTGGTGGGTGTGGGGTGAGCGATGGTGCAGGTTGAGGACTACGACGCTAAGGATGACTGAGAAAGTGACGAGCACCATGGTGAACATGAGGTACTTGATAATGATGGGGACAGACAGGGAGGTCTCAGGAACTTTGTCTGCCAGCAGCAGCAGGAACACAGTCAGGGTCAGCAGGGCAAAGATCGAGAGCCCCATCTTCTCTCCTTGCGGGGCAGAGAGGAAGGTGGAAGGATTAGGCTTTGCCAGAAGGCGATTTCCATGGCATAATCAGTGACCATGTCTCCAGCCCACTCAAGGACAGGCTTTTGGAAGGGCCAACTGCAGGCAGATGAGTCCTACAACGATAACCTCCAGCTCGGACTTACTCTCCTAAACTCCAGATTTATAGCCACCTGCCGATTTAACTTCTCCACCTGGATGTCCAAGAGACATCTCAAAATTAACCTGTCCAAAACCTAATCCCTTGATCACCAACCCCTCCCACAGCCTTTCCCACTTCAGAAGTGACAAATCCCATCTTTTCTGTGGCTCTCAGTCCTGCTCAACTCTCCTCCCTCTCTCTTAACCCATACCCAATCCATAGCAAACCCTACTGGTTTTCCTTTCAAAATATATCCATACAAAGTACCATTACCTCAGGTCTGAGTTATTATAAAGGCCTCCTCAGGGCGCCTGGGTGGCTCAGTTGGTTAAGCGTGCGACTTCTGCTCAGGTCATGATCTTACGGTTGGTGAGTTCGAGCCCCACCTGGGGCTCTTTGCTGTCAGCGCAGAGCCCGCTTCAGATCCTCTGTACCCACCCCCAGATCTCTGCTCCTCCCCCACTCACACGCACTGTTTCTCTCTCCTCAAAAATAAACATTAAAAAATAAATAAATTTAAAAAAAAATAGAAGGCTTCCTCTTTGCTTCATTGTCTTTACCCCTGCTGACTGTTCTCAACAGAGCAGCCAGACTGATCCTGTTAAAATGGAAATCGGATACATCCATTTCCTTCTCAGAACCTTCCAGTGGCTTCTCATCTTCTTCGGCATAAAAGCCAAAGTGTTTAGTATGGTTGACAAGGCCTTCTGCTAATTCTCTGACTTTATCTCCTACTGTTTTCCTTCTCGCTTACTTCATTCAGCCATTCTGGCTACTTCTCGAATACGCAGGGCTCACTCCCACTCCAGAGTCCGCAGTCACCGCTAACTCCACCTGGTACATTCTTCCCCCCAGATGTCTGCCAGGGAACATTCTCTCAACCCCTTCACTCTTTGTTCAAATACTGATCCAATATTTCCTTTTTAGTGAGGCACTGGCTGACCATTCTATTCCTTAAGATTTTATTTTATTTATTTATTTTTTAGACAGAGAGATAGAGATAGCATGAGCAGGGAAGAGACAGAGAGAGAGAGAGAGAGAGAGAGAGAGAGAGAGAGAGAAGGAGAGGGAGAGGGAGAGGGAGAGAGAAAATCGTAAGCAGGCTCCATGCTCAGCACCAAGAGCCCGCCATGGGGCTTGATCCCATGACCCTGGGATCATGACCTGAGCTGAAATCAAGAGGTGGTCCCTCATCTGACTGAGCCACCAAGGCGCCCCTTAAGATTTTAAGTAATCTCTACAACCCCTATGGGGTTTGAACTCACAACCCTGAGATCAAGAGTCACGTGCTATACCGACAGAGCCAGCCAGGTACCCCTGACCATTCTAGTTTAAATTACAACCCCTACCCCCATTCTCATCCTCCCTAACTGTTTTTCCTACTTTATTTTCCTCTTTAGGACTTGTCCTCTCCCAGTATACAACCTAATAGATTTATTTATTTTGGTTGTTGGCTGTTTCCCCCACTAGAACATAAACTCCAGGAGGGCAGAGATTTTTGTCTCTTTTATTCACTGATGTATCCCTAGTGCCTAGCACGTTATAGATGCTCAACAAATATCATTGCACGAATGAATAGACCAACCCTTGTAGCTTTTTTAAGGAACTAAATAGCAATTTGAAGGATCTAAAAATGAAACAAAGTATATAAGGATGTGCCAGGTGGCTGATTATTCTCGGGGCATACAACAGGCACCTCAAACTTCAAGGAAGGTATGGAAATAAATAACTTTTATGGTCTGCTCTACTTTAGTCCTATAATATTGGGTTCCAAGATTTGCCCTGCTCAGGGAGGAAGTAGAAGTTACATTTGGAAGTGTGTTCTAGAGCTGGATCATTCTCCTTCTCTAGACGGAGAACTCAATGCCAGAGAGAAGGAAAGAGTGCTTTAAATACCAGAGTTGAGGATTTCTGTCTGTGAATCAGGCTGGCACCAACTCTCTCTGACTGCCTAATGTCGGGCAAATGCCTTAAACTCTCTCAGCCTCTTTGTCTTCTTCTGTAAAATGGGAAGACAGTTCAGTACTTATCTCACGGAGTTGTAAAGATTAGAATTGAATTAATATATGCAACATGTTCATTATACTACTTCTAGCAAGGCTCAAAAATAGTAAAAATAATACTAATGCTTACACAGAACTTACTTGGTGCTGGGCACGGTTCTATTAACTCAATTCATCCTCAGAATAATCCTATCAGGTCGAGACAACAATTGTCCCCATTTCCAGATCAGGAAATTGAGACACAGAGAGAGGAAAGAATTTGCCCAAGGTTACTCTGCTGCCTCCTAGAGAAATGTCACTATTGTTTCGAAGGGGGATAGGAGGCCAAGGGACTAGTAGGTGTCTGGAAAAGAAGGGAGTGAGCTGGGGAGGATACCAGGAATGGGAGAAGGATAAAGGAGAATTGTCTAATCCCAGGAGCTTGTTGGTCCCAAGAAGGAGATCCTAGGATTCTGAAAGGGAAGAGGCAGAAGTTACTGGATGGAGAGAAGTGGGGAGGTTGGCAGGGCCCTTCCCTCCCTTACCTGCATCTGGAGGCAGGTAGAAGACGAAGATGGCCAGGAGAGTGATGAGGATGCACGGGGCAATGACATTGACCAGGTAGAAGAGAGGCTTCCGACGAATAATGAGGTAGAAGGTGACTTCTTCCCGCTGTCCTTCCCCGCCTCCCCTCAGATCCGCCGGAGGCTGGATTAGCCGAGAAGGCTTGTGGATAATTTCCCATTGGCCATTCTCTGGGAAGAAGGAGAGGGGAAGAGAGAAGAACGGGACACAGATGTAGGACCTGACCTTACTGGTGCCAGATACGCTTGATCTGCCACATCCTAACCCTCAGGTGGCTGATGTGATAAGGGCTAGCTGTGGACATCAGGCTGGGCAGCCCATCTCTGATAAACGTGAACAAGTCTCAGTTTTCCATGTCTGTGAAACTTGTCTTGCTGACCCCACAGGGCTGTCCCCGGGCATTGCTGATGGGGAGGGGGGTGGAGAGGGGGTGGTATTTATCAGCCTGTTAGAAACCGGAAAGCATAAAGCCCATGGACGTGGGAGCCATGCCCGCTCACCAATGAAGGTCCCTTCATGAATGTACACTTCCTGCCGTTTCTGCTTGTCAGGACCCAGCGCGGTCTGCAGGCTGACCTCTGAGCTGTCATAGCTGTAAGAACTGAACACCATGGTGCAGTTCTGCCAGTCGAAGGGGAAGTAGGTGACCTGGATGGAGGAGGGGGAGTGATGTGGGGTGGGGGGGTGTCACCAGGGCTGCCAGAGAACTGTTGCGGGGGGGTGCTGGGGGAGTTGGAAGGTCACAGACGAATTGGAAGGTTACTAGGGGAGGCCTTGGCCAACGGAAGCGGGATCACTGAGAAAGACTGGAAGTCAGGGACAGTGACGGGAGGAGAAGAAACAACGGAAAATCGGGCCACCTGGGTGGCTCAGTCGGTTAGGTGTCTGACTTCAGCTCAGGTCACGATCACGTGGTTTGTGGGTTCCAGCCCTGCGGCAGGCTCTGTGCTGACAGCTCAGAGCCTGGAGCCTGCTTAGATTCTGTGTCTCCCTCTCTCTCTGCCCCTCCCCCGCTCACGCTCTGTCTCTGTCTCTCTCTGAAGAATAAATAAACATTAAAAAAAAAAACCCACACACGACAACGGAAAATCAGGAGGGCGGGAGAGATGTGAGGTTGAGGGCATATGGGAGGAGGGAGGGGCGTCAGCCTCTGGGGAGAAGCAAGGTTTCTGTGAGCCCTGAGCTTCCCAGGGGGAGCCCGGCCACCTCGATGCTGCAGCTGCTGCGGTAGAGGCCTGGAGGCTGCCAGCGCACGGAGCCGTCGGAGGACACAACCACGTTCAAGTCCAGAGCAACGCCAAAATTTCCGTCGTTGCTGCGGGTGAAGGGTCTTCTCAGCCGCCGGGATCAGGACCCCGCCCCCCGGAGACCCCGCCCCCCGGAGACCCCGCCCACCTCCCGGTCTTTGGGAAGACCCTACTTGTTTAGGAGCACCACGTCCGGTAACCACACGGATGCAGCCGCGATGCGCAGTGAATCGATGCCCTCGTGCTCCGCGGGGTCCCAGCTCAGCCTGTAGTCAGTCCACCCCTGTGGAAGCAGAGGCCGAGGGGCTGTCCGGGGCTGGAGGCTGGGAGGGGACTGGGGATGGCCGAAGGAAGCCCGGGAAGGGAGTGCCAGGGAGGGAAGCCGGCAGGCAGGTACTAGGGTTCTGGAAATCGGGGTTCTGATCCCGGCTGCACCTTTACTGGCTGGGACCCCGTCGGCTAATTTCCCCCTCCCCCACTGAGCAGGTGGCACTAGCTAGCCACTAAAACAGTGTTTTTCAAACTACAGCTGGCGACCCTTCAGCGAGTCTGGAATCAAATAAGCGGCCCCTGGGGGCTTAGTTAGACGTCAATCTTTGGCTCAGGTCATGATCTCACAGTTCGTGAGTTCCAGCCCCGCGTCAGGCTCTGGGCTGACCGCTCAGAGCCCGGAGACTGCTTCCGCCTCTGTGTCTCTCTCTGTCTCTCTGCCCCTCCCCTGCTTGTGCACACACACTCTCAAAAATAAAAAACTTGGTGTACCCAAAGTGTGAAAAAAAATTAGAATATGGAACGCAACTCTCATAGTAAATATACGTATTGTTTCCTGAAGCTTCCCTTTGGGTCATGTGCTCCGAGGTCGTGATTCTTAGAAATAATAGTCTTACTGAGCAGGACGTTGGAAGAAATTGTAAAGGCAGCGGGACGCCCTTTCCCACCCCACGGGGTCTCCGTACCAGGTCTAAGTACACCTTTGTGCTCATCTCTTCATCCTTCTCGTTCTAGAAGGGAAAAATTTCAAGGGTAGAGGTGACGTGAATAGAGAGCAATGAAGGGGCTCGGAGGGTCAAGCTCCCTCTGGAAACCCCTCTTTTTCCGGAGTCCCACTCTCTCGGGTCCAAGCCCCGCCTCCAAGATGCTGCCCTGGTTTGAGCCCCGCCTCTATCTCAGAAACTTCCGGCCGTCTACCCGGCCAGCCAATTCATCTACCAGTCCGCCCACCCCCGGCCCCGCCCACAGCCTACAGTTCACCCAACCCTGCATCTCCGGCCGCTGTGGTCTCTTGACCCGGTCCCGCACCAAGCTCCGCCCCAGCCTGCGACCCCGCCTCAAGACCCGCCCCCCAGCGCGTCGTGGACTCCCGGCTTCACTTCAGGACCCGCCCGCAGTCCGGCTCGCCGCCCTAGCCCGCCCCACCCCTGGCCTGTCCGGCGGCCACGCCTACAGCTTGTCCATTGGTCCGATTTCGACCCAATCTCGGCTCACGGCCTATCTCCCGGCCTGGCCACGCCCCCAGACGGCCCCGCCACGCCCCAGGCCACGCCCCCAGCCGTTCAGCAAGTCGGACCTCAAACCCCGGCGTGCGCCCTCACCAGGCTGATGAGCTGCGCCAGGCTGAGGCCAATGCTGACCCCAACACGGTCTCCCACCTCCCGCGCCGGCCGCACCGAGCTATCGTAGCCCGAGAAAAGCTTCTCGAGGAGCCGGCCCTCCGCCTCCGAGCCATGGGCGCCTGGAAGAGGAGGGCACTGAGTGAAGCCACCGTGCCCTGCCACGACCCCTGGTCCTGTCACTGCTCCTCTGAGGCCCGCACTTACCCGGGGCGAGCGGCGCCCCCAGCGCCCCCAGCAGCAGCAGCAGCAGGGCCCCTGAGGTCATAGCCCGGCCGCGTAGCTCAGTGACTTCGCTCCGTTCGCCAGCGCAGGGGAAGTGACGAGGCGCCCAGAAATGTGCACCTGTCGTTGGGGGACAGCCGCCAGCCCACCCGCCCCGCCCCTGGGACTTGGTCCCGCCCCAAGCAACTGCCAATGCCCGCCACCCACAGATGACAGACAACGTGTAAATCGTTGTACAAATCGTCTTTAATTGAGAAAGCATGGAGTGGAGACCCTGTCCCCTGGGAGCAGAGCCAGGAGACGGGTGGAGCCTGAGCGGGTTCTGTGTGGGTGAGGGGAATATGAGCCCCTCTTGCAACAAGCCAGAAATAGAGCCTGAGGAAAAGTGACCAGCCTCTGAGCCCCAGCCCCTCCCTTTAGGGCCCTCTCCTCTACCCTGCCCAGGTCCGAGGTTACTCAGAGTGTCCCTCCTAGTCACTGGTGGCTTCCTGGTCTTTTCCAGGCCTGCCCCAAGCTCTCCACGCTTTTTTGGGAAAATCTAGTCAGGCCCTTTTTGGGTACCTAAAACTTAGCTGAGGTTATAAGCTGTAAGTTAAGCAAGTTCTAGTCAGTTAGAAGCTCTGGGGGTATATGAGGTCTAGAGCCCCGAGAGGCCCTCACCCTCCTTGGCCTGATTTGTAGGGGAGTGGGGTGGAACTTATTGCTGAACTGGGGTCTCTGCACTGGGGGATCAAGGTTGTGTCCCTCCTCTTATCCTTTTTATTCTAGACTCATTACCCTAAAGACCTCAGCTTTAAAGGGGACCTGGGAGGAA
Source organism: Panthera uncia (assembly GCF_023721935.1). NCBI lineage: Eukaryota > Metazoa > Chordata > Mammalia > Carnivora > Felidae > Panthera > Panthera uncia. The sequence continues at coordinate 56,361,033 of NC_064814.1, forward strand.
TTCCTGCTGAGGTAGCTAAGTGTTCATGTCCCCCCCCCCCCCCAACCCAAGCACAGCCGAAACATGCCACGGTTGTGGCCCCCTGCCCATCCCAACCTCCCTACTATGAGCCAAGGATTCCTGCCCAAACTCCTCTGCCCTTCCTCAGACTCTGTTTCCCCGGCGGGACCCCAGCTGAGTTGCAGGAGCTAGAAACTGCACGTATAAATAAGGTTAGCATTCTATAGGAAGAATCAGATTTTTAGAAAACCTAGGAAAAACAAGAAGTGTTTCTCGATTCACCGAGAAACGCATTACTAGAGAAGGTAGGAGGGTGGGTCTAGAGCTTCCTCTATATGAGCATTAATAGGGCTATTCAGGCCTCGTTTCCATCCTGGAGGAAAGGGCTGAGTCCTGGTCTACGTCCTAGAGCCGAGATTCAGGAGGAAGTGTGGCTCCATATGTGTCTAGAACACCATGCTCTAGCAGTGGGTGTCTTTGGGATAAGAAAGTTAAAACTGTGGTGTTCTGGGACTGGTCCTAGTTCAGGCCAAGGCCAGCAGCTGGACAGGGCTCATACCCAGCCCCTCTCTACCTGGAAACCAGGGGGTCCATCTGGGTCAAGGACAGAAGCCTGATGGATCCAGAACAGAGCCTGGCAGCATGCCAGCATTCCAGCCCAGAGCCTGAGTGCAAAAAGGGCCCTGGCTAGGGTGCCTGATGTTCCAGAACCTGTCCAGAACAAGGCAGAAGGTGGAGGAGGGAAAAAAGGGAACTGATCCTGAGCTCCAGTAGACCTATAAATCTATGGTTCAGTGGCAATGAAAAGGGCATAGGGCTCCAGGAACTGGCTGAGCCCCGGGGTGGGGAATATTTATGTCCTGGTTCTGTCATTTTGGGAACCCGGGCGCCTTCTTGGGAAAAGGCTTTGCGGGGCTGTGAGTGTGGAAGGAAAGAAGGGATCAGCCAGGACCACTGTCAGCCTCCCCCTCTCTGAACTCCCAGGCCCGAGGAGCAGGGAAGCCTGGGGAGTCACAACCAGCCCCTTGGCTCCCTCAGGATCGAGCACCTGGTGGGACCTGGCTGCTCAGGGCATGAGTGTGGCGGCATGGGTGGGGGCGGGGCCGGGAGCAGGGCTGGGAGACAGGCGGTGGCTATGGCTGGCTCCGTGCAAGTGCCAGGAGCCTCCAGTCCACGGACTACATTTCAGGGGGCAGGGGGACTGGAAGGGGAGGTCTCAGGGACACTGTGGAGAGAAGGCTCCCGGTACATGGCCACTGTGAAGGGGAAAGAGAGGAGCAGGAAGGGAGAATTAGGCACGGAGAGACGTGGGAAGAATCAGCTTTGAAAGGGCTCCCATCCCCTACACCCTTCCTCTGGGAATCCCAACCCACAGGAGAAGGGCTCCCCAAAGTCCCGGGGGCCAGGGGCCGGAGCCTTCCTGGTTTGACCCCTCATAACAGGTGTCCTCTTCAACACTCGTAGTACCTTAGCTGTGTGTCACTCAATGTTCACATCGAGGCCAGCACCCTCCCCCCGACGTCCTTTCCTTGAGTCCATCCATACTCACCTTCCAGGAGCTTGGGCACAAAGTGAGCCGCTGCCTTGGTCTTCTTGACTCGATTTCCCTTCATGACTCGGCCCTCCTTGTCCAGGCCCAGGTACCAGGCCCGGCCAGAGCGGCGCTGGCGATAGAGAGCAGAGGCGTACAGGACGTAGTAATTCTCGAAGACGCATTCCTTAAAGCGACACTCAGCTGTGAAATGCGGCTGACAAGACAAAGAGCCAGAAAGGCACACAGAGACAGAGACGAAAAGACTTATCACTGGACAGAAGGGAGCCCTGAGAAGAACCAGCCAGGGGGCGCCTGGGTGGCTCGGTCGGTTGAGCGTCCCGCTTCGGCTCAGGTCATGATCTCACAGCTCGTGATTTCGAGCCCCGCGTCGGGCTCTGTGCAGACAGCTCGGAGCCTAGAGCCTGCTTTGGATTCTGTGTCTCCCTCTCTCTCTCTCTCTGCCCCCTCCCCTGCTCTCTCTCTCTCTAAAATAAATAAACTTAAAAAAAAAAAAAGAAGAACCAGTCAGGATACAACCCCTGCGTTTTGGGCTGGAGGGCCAACTTCTTACTCCGTATAGAAACTAGGAGAAAGGGGGAATGAGGGAGCATCTGGTCAGCACTCCCCCCCCCCCAGGAGGTGGGGGTGGGGCCTGGAATAAGAAGATACCTGCTCTCTACTCTCCTTTCAGCCTCTCTTGCCAGCCCCTCTCCGGGCTGAGTCTGGCGAAGTTCAGTAAACATGAAATCTGGAGGGAGTAGGATGTGCAGGAGTTCCAAAAGGCTGGAAGAGTTGGCCAAAGAGCCTGGTGGTTCTTGGGGGGCTACGCAGGCAGCAGGGATGGGAGGGACCCTAGCGGAGGTGCTCTGCGGTGGGCAATAACAGCACATCAGCAAGAGCTGGAGGGAGAGGGAGTCCTAGCGGTAGTTAAGGCTGTAGCTGGGGAGCCCTGGCAGGGGCGGCGATCCCCTGGCCACTCGGCCTCAGTGTCTCACCGAGCTGTAGAGCAGCCCCTCGGCGTTCATGGCCATGTAGTGACCCAGCTTGGCACTCTGGATGGTGACCACACGGAGCCCCACGGGGATCAGGTTGAAGTGGGCTGGGGGTGGAGAGAGGGGGCATCAGTGTCCCGAGCCTCAGACCCCCATCCTGGCTCCCCTGCTTCCCTTGGTGGGGGGGGGGGTGTCAAAGAGCCAGACGGAGAATGACAGCACTTAAGCAGGCACAGGATGGCCACCTCCTAGCCCCGCTCTCCCCTCCCCTCCCGCCCAGCAGCTGGCTTCCTCTCTCACTGAAAGAGCTGGTGTCCTCTGGGGTGCCCTGGATGGTCCCGTCAGGATTCGCCTGGAGGTAGAAACCCTGGCGGCAGAACAATTTGGTGACGATGCCTTTGAGCTGAGGCTCTGGAGAGAGAGACATTCATCTTTGAAAATGACATCTCTGTTCCCAGAAACGTTCCTACACTTGGCGGGATCAGAGGAGAGAACCAGGGGAGAATGGAGGGGAGGACGCAGGTCCCAGGGCCCCAGCCCTCAGCCCCTCTAAGCACGCTCTCAGCCACCTCTCTTTGACTCGGGAGGAAGCTGGGGGGTGGGGCCCTTCTGCTTCCTCTAACCCCCAGCTTTCTGTTTAATTTATTGAAATTTATTTAAATGGCTTAATTCCTACCCTACAGCTCAACCACCAGTGGGGGAGGGGAGAAGAGTTGGAAAAGGAAGGGGAGATCCATCCAAAGGCAGAGGGAGCCAGGCCGGACCGCTGAAGGGGGCAGTGTGCTTGCGGCCGTGGGGGGCGGCCAGGTGACCACGGGGTAGGGGCGCCCCCTCGGGAGCGGGGGTGGGGCTGGGGCTGACGCTGACTCAGCACCTGCTGCTGCGGCTGCCGCTCGCTTGGCGCGGGCCTTGCCTTGGCCCAGTGCCGGCCTGTCTGACACTGACCCATCTGTCTGTCTGTCTGTCTGTCTGTCAGTCTGCTGGCTCGCGGGGGCCCAGCCCTCCCCGAGGCTCAGCCTCTCCCTTTCAGCCAGGTAACCCGCCTGAGGTGGGGGACGTGCGGTACCAAAGCGAGGAAACCGGAGAAGGGGGCCCGGGCGCTGGCGAGGCAGGCTGAGTCACGTGGGGGCCGGGTCCCACTCAGAGGGTGGGCTGCGGACCGTACCAAGCGGAGGGCCGGCGGCGGGGGGAGGAGGGCACGAGGGGGCCGCCCCTGGGGGAGCTGGGAGCCGGCGGGAGCGGGGCCAGAGGGCCTCCTGCCAGCCGAGCCTGGACGGGGACCACGCGCTAACCCTCACAACTCTCCTTCCCCCGTCGCTTGCGCTCGGCCGACTTCCCTGTACCCCCTTGTAGGTGGTACGAGCCCCCAGTCTCCCCAGGGTCCCCAGCTCTGTACTGGGTCGGAGCTGCTCGCGCCGGAGGGTCCCCCGATCGGGGGGGAGCCCCCGTGGGGGGGGGGGGGGGGGGGGGGGGGGGGGGGGGCGGGTGGCCGGCTCCCCTCTCGAAGCGCAGGTCACAGAGGCGGGCGCACAGAGGGGCGGGCTGGCGAGGTAGCTGCAAGGACACCCGGGGGAGAGCTGGGGAGATTGGCGCCGCGCCAGGCAGGCTCGGCCAGCGGGAACCGAGCCAAGGCGTGGAGGGGCGGGAGAACCGGGGCGGGGGCGGGGCCGCCAGAGCTGCAGAAACCCTCGGGGTGACCCAGGCGTCCGGAACCCCCAGGCCCCTGCGCTCCGGATTGAAAGAATCGCGAGAGCCGGCACGTAGGCGGCGGACGGTGGGGGTGGGGACTCCTGTGTTGGGGGGGGAGGAGTAGGGGGCCGAGCCGGAGCCGCGAGGCTTCGGAGCGCCAGACCTAGCCCCTCAAGCCTTCCCCTTGCCCTCGACAGCAAGGAGACTCGGGGGTATGGGCAAAAGAGAAGGGAAACTGAGGCACGATCTGGCAGGAGCTGTGTCGTCCTGGCCCACCCCACCTCTCACTTTCGGGGAGCCCCCCTCAGTCGGGCCCCATCCTTCGGCGTTCCTGGCCTCAACCTCCCAGACCCGGGGACCCCGCTCCAGCCACTCACCAGGGCCGCGGTCGGGCCGCGAGGGCCGCCCCCCGCACAGTCGCACCTTGGACAGAAGGATGACGAGCTGCTTCTGGCAAAGGGACTTGGTGCCGCGGGGACACACGCGCCGCTGCGCCGACACCGGCCGGCTGCCCCCGGGCTCGCGGACCTCCCGCTTCTGCCGGATCAGGCTACTGGCCAGCGCCGCCATGGCGCCCCGGGAGGAGACACCCCCAAACCGGCAGGCGCCCCCAGCGCGCTCACCGGGGCATGCTCTTGACGCTGGGGTCCCAACTCACCGCCCCACCCACTGGAGCTGAGGATAAGCCCCAGGGCCCCCGCCCCCCCGCCGCCCCTCGGCCGCCAGCTCCCACCCTTGGGCCCCGTGCTAGCCCCACTGGACCCAGCAGCCTATGTATCTCTGTTGACCCCACCCTCGACTTTTGCCCCCTACTGAAAACTACCCCCTTTCCCTGTTCTCCGGTGTCCCTGTCCCCTCTTCCCTTATCCCAAAGTCAAGACCCTCAAAATTTCCAAGATGTGGTTGCAATACCCCCAAGCACCTTTCCACCCTATTTTGGGGACCCGCACTCCTGCCAAACCCACCCTTGTAATCTAAAGGGTGTGGGTCCTTAGCTTTGACTCATCCCTACTGGGGCACTGCCAATGTCAGGGAGGAACCCAACCTTGGTGTCTTTGCCACCTTCTAAGTGGGTTCCCCACTTTTTTCCCCTGAAGTCCCCCAAAACTATGTCTGGGGAAGCCCAGGCTGTCCCCCGCTCAGCGATTAGGGGTTCCCCGACCCTGTCTCTGGGCAATACTTTTTTTTCACATGGTTCCCAGCTGCTGAACCCCCTTCCTCACCTTGTTACCCCCCACTCCTTTTGAAGTCACCTCCAAATCCACCCTTCCTAGTGGGTTCACCAGGTAGGTGGTTGTCTGGAGGGCCTCTGTCACCTCGCGATAAGGAGCATCCGTTGTTTCCCGCTCCCCCCCCCCCGGGTTGCCCCTTAATTTCCTCGGGGACAGCTGGTGCTTGTTTAGATCCCACGCCCTCCAATCCAACCAGCCCCCCGAGAGGCGTGCACCCACGTTATCACCAGTCCCCGAATGTGAACAGGCTCCCTACAAGTCAGGACGCGTCAGAGCTTTCTGCGACAGGGCTTCCCCGGGACAGCCTATAGCACCCTCTTCCTTCCCCGACGCCCCTCAACCTGTCCTGTCTTGTTGATCCGGCGACGGGTGGCTCTGGCTCCGGTTCCAGGCTCCTCCCTCCCTGTCCCTCGCGAGCCGAGCCTCCCTCCACGCCGGGCTAGGCGCCCCGGACCCCCAGGAAGGAGGGAGGGTGTCTCCGCAGAGCGCCCTGGTCCGGCGAAGTCAGAGCCCCGGGCCTGGCGGCTGGACCCAGCAGAGCGGCGGCGGCGGCGGCGGCGGCAGCGGCAGTGGGGAGCTGAGGCAGCGGCGGCGACAGCGGCTCCCCCTCCTCCGAGAGCCGGCCCGGGGGCGGGGCAGGGGGCGGAGACGCCGGGAAGGAGGGGGGGGGGTGAAGCCGGGCGGGAGGAACCCCGGGGTTCCTCGGAGGCAGGGAGTGGGGACGGTCTCGGAGGCAGGCGGAGCCGAGGCCAGGCCGCACGTCTTGGGGTTCAGAGGAGGAGGGGCAAGGAGGCGACTCCACTGAGCGGATCCCTGGATGGGAGGAGAGGTTGGGCTTAAGATGGATGGAATGGCGGACGCTGGGAGGATGGAGAAGGGGACCCTACTGCCCCGGATGGGAGGGCAGAACTGAAGGGGGAAAGTGGGGGAGAGTAGGTAGAGGTGGTGGTGAGGTCTAGCCTGGGGCCGAATCCGGCCTTCTTAATCTCCGATTTTGTGCGAGCCAGATTGGTCAGTCCCTGGTCTCCGTGCCTTCTCTCTGCGTTTTGTCAGCAATATGCCCCCCTCCCCCTTCCCTACTGACTCCTAAGAGAAAAGACCATAAGAATTGGGGAAGATGGTTGCCTGAGGAAGCACCGGGCGGGGAGGGGTGCTGGCCACAGATCCGAGGAGCAGAGGGGCCAGAAGTGGGACGACCACAGGTCAGGGCCTGGGGACGGGGCAGGAGGGTGGGGAACGACCCGCGAGGAAGCCTTCCAGACTGATCTTCGGGCCCAGGACGCTCAGCCTGCCTTCCAGGCGAGGGGCCGGCGGCCCCCCCCACCACACCCCGCCGGCCAACAGAAGCACTTTCCACGCGGGTAGGAGCGGCGTCTTTAATGGGCCCCGCCTCCCACGCCAGCTAAGCCGCCCCCCTTGCGCGCAGCCTTGGCCTCCTCCACCGCGGCGCGCAGGGCCCGGGCAGGGTCCCCGCGGAGCCCGGCCAACGCCCCGAGCAGCCCAGCGGCGCCGTCCCCCGCACGGAGCTTTCGGCCGCTCAGGAAATAGTGGGGCAGCGTCCCGGCCTCGAGCACACGGCCCAGCTCATCCAGCAGCCCGAGGCAGCAGGCGCCCGCGTTCTCCGGCCGCGCGAGATAGAGCGCGGGCAGCCGCTCGCAAGCCCAGTAGAGCAACGTCCGCAGGAGGTAGGGCGCCGCGGCCCGGGTCCCGGCCACCAGCGGGCGCAGCAGCGCCTGGGCCGCCGCGTGCGCTTGCAGCAGCGGAGCGGGTATGCGCGCCTTGAGCGCCAGCTCCTGGCGGGCGAAGCAGAGCTGCCAGCCGGAGGCGCCTGGCTGCTCGCTGTGGCCGCCGGGCACCAGGTAGAAGGATGACGACTCGGAGGCCAGCGGGCCGGCCCACGAGTGGCTCCGAGCGCCCTCGGGCCAGCCGGCCACCGACACCACGGGAATCAGGTCGAAGAGCAGGAGGTGGCGCGGGGGCTCCGGCGTAGCCAGGAGGACGGTGGTGAACCCCGCGTGGCGGGCTGCGTGGACCAAGCGCGGGGCACCCGGGACCGGGAACAGGGACTCGGCGACCGCGGCCAGCGAAGCAAAGAACCACGCGGCCACCTGGGCGGGGCAAAGCGTGGGCCACGCCTCCCACCCCTCCGTCTGCTGCAGGCCTGGGCTAACGACGGCTGCTTTCGTGACGTCACCATTCAGGTTTTCCAGCGGGGTGGGAAAGCCAAGATCCATGATGCCTTGCCCAGGCGGCTCTTGCCCCGAAACGTTAGGAGGTGCTTTTTCCAAAGCCACGTTTGGATCAGCCTCAGTGACAGAACCGTGCGGCCGGTCCACGGAGCTTTGCCGGCTCTTGGGACTTCCTTCACTTTCGGTTCGGTGGGTGGAATCACGTCCTCCTGGGGCTGGAGGTCCTAGGCAATCCTGCCATGCCTCCCGGACCGAGGTTCCGCGTATGCGCTCTGGGAGGCACAGCCACGCGTAAGAGGAGTCCACGTCCAGTCGCAGCTCCTGCCCGGTGCCGTCTAGCGAAAACACAGGCACTAGGAGTGTAAAGCCGGCGTCGTAATGAGGTCCCCGGACGTAGGGACCTAAGGGTGCAGGTCCCAGATCCAGGGAGCCCTCGCGAACCCCTCCACGAAGCAGCAAGAGCTCCGCTTGGGGAGGAAAGCGGGGGTCCCGGCGGTGAATAAGACCTACAAGAAAAGACAGGATCGGGAGGGCACGACCCAAAGCCGGGACGGGACGGGGCGGGGCGGGGCGGGACTGGACGGGGAGGGACTGAGAACCGCGAGCACCCGAAGGCAGGGAGAGTTACTTACCCAGCAAAGAGAAGACAAAGTCCTTGGCCCGGAGGAGGTCTGGCCCCGGCTTGGGCGCGTCACTCCAGCTTTCCTGCACACCCAGCTCCTGGATCAGCTGGGTTAGTTCCTGCAGCTGCGCCCCAGAGCAAAAGTCGATGTCCGTGAGCGGCCGGGCGGGGGCTGGGGGCGGCGGGCCCCACCAGGGCGCACTCCCCCAGACCGCGGAAGCCATGCAGCTCAATCGTTTGGGGCTAGGGGAAAACACGGACGGGAGGAAGCTTAGACGGGCCGTTCCTTTGCTGCCGAAAAGTCGCCCGCGTTCTTCTCGCTTCCCCAGGCCGAGCGAGCGAGCGAGCGAGCCCAAGCACAGTTCGTCAACGGGTCTGCAGATGGAGGGCTCTAAATTTAGTCTTGAAAACGAACCAGTAAATACCTCCTCCGGCGTTGCCCTTTTCTCACACGCTGGTCCCCGCCCCCATGGAGCGGCTCACCTGACTCAGCAGGTAAAAAGTAGCCGTTAGGCCCCTCCTGCGGGATGAAATACCTAGTCTCCGCCGCCGCCCCTTGTCTACCTCCACTCACCTATTTGGGAAGGGAAGAGGCTTGTGGCCTGCGGCTTCCCTCTCAGGGGCAGCTGCAAGGGCTGGGAAGGGAACGGATGGAAAGGTTCAACAGGTGTCTTCTTCCTGTAGCTCCCAGGGCCACGCCCCCCATTGCGACCACGCCCCCTTCTGGCCGCCGGCCTGGTGGTTCCGGGCGGGCCTCGCCTCCAGCCAGAGCTCAGTCACTCTTCCCTCCGCTGAGATCTCGCGCTGTCCTGGGGGTTGTAGTTTGTTTTCCGAGCTACCAGGGCGTTGGGGCCACGCCCCCACATCCTTTCCTGTTCCGCTGAAGTAGTGCCTGATGGAAGTTGTAGTTTCTATGGAGAGCAACTGTTCGTGACTTTCGAGCCCAGGTCAGCCAGGCACAAAAACATCCCGTGGGGTTGGGACAGAGGATGGATCTGAACAGCAGATAATAGTGGGGGACACACCCCAGAGCCCGGGGAGAAATAGGGGTCTCCGCATCCCTTGTGTGAGTGGAGGAGCCCTAATCGCTTAGACCTAGGAGGGTTCGTCCATGCGATTCTAACTGCATTTTATTTTATTTTTTAAGTTTATTTTGAGAGAGAGAGAATCCCAAGCATTGTCGGTGAAGACCCCTCAATATGGGACCGGAACTCACAAACCTCGAGATCGTGACCTGAGTGGATTGGCGTGCTTAGCCGACTGAGCCACCCAGGTGCCCCCCATAACTGCATTTTAGAGAAGAGACTGCAGCCTACGAAGGTTGCCCATGATAGAGCTGAGCCAGAGGGGTGTCGGAAAGCGGCTCGCAGCTGGGTGGGGAGGCATCTCTTTGGAGTCAGGGGTAAGCAAGAACACACAGGAGGTGACCCAGGAATACACATCTGGCTCAGAGAAGGGACCTGCATATTAATGATGCCCACCTCAGACACGAGTGAGGGCAGGGGGAAAAAAAAAAAACAACCACTTTGACATCTGCCAGCTCGTGTATGTACATGGAAGAGTTATCAGGACCAAAAAATCAAGTCCAGAGGAAAATCCCAGCTGGGCTGGGGCAGGGCAAGGGGAAATTATCAAGAGAAGAAATGGTTTTCAGTTACCACGGCTATCAGAGGCACAGCTTAAGTCGGGGATGAGACTAGGAGCCAGAACGAGAAGACAGAGCCACAGGAAACCAGGGAGAGGCTCACAGCTCAGACCGACCCATGGCTGGACCAGGTGCCCTCCCCTCTCCTCCCACCCTGGGGACTGGGTCTGAAGTGAGATAAGCCTGAGTCCATGGCAAGAGAATGAAGCAGAGACACCGAGAAAAATTATAGTGGCCTGTGGAGGGGACCTCTCAGAATCCAGAGCTCAATTTGGGGAGCCCAGAAATCAGGGGTTCCTAGTCATTGACAAAGAGAACCCTTCTCCCTCGGCCACCTCGAGCCCCAAAACACAGCCCAGAACTGGGGAGGCAGGTTCCCATATATCTGGCTGTGACCCAAGAGACCTGATTGAGAAAACTGAGGACGAGGCTCTATCTCACAGTTTTGGGGTGATCAGGCACAGGGCACCCCTACATCTTCCCTCCTCCCCAGAGGGTGACCTCTCAGTCACACTAAAAACAATGAAGTTCTCTGGGTTCTGGGGGAGCTTTGACGATGGTGGGTTTGGGTGACTAGCGAAAGGAAAAGTTTCTCTAAACTCTAAATAAAACGCTGCCATCCATCAGGATTTTCTGCGACGATGGAAATGTTCTGAATCTGTGCCGTCCAATATAGTAGCCACCCGTGCCTACTGAGCCCTTGAAATGTAGATGCTGAGACTGAGGAACAGGATTTTACTTTTTGTTTTTGTTTTGTTTTCATTTTTTTAAAGTAGGGGGCTTGAACTCGTGAGCCCGAGATCAAGAATTACGCGCCCCACCTACTGTGCCAGGCGCCCCTGAAGTTTGTTTACTTTTCATTAAATTACGTTTTAATCGCCATATGTGGCCAGTGGCTACTGTATCGGACAATGCAGCTCGAGGGCCTTGGGGACAATGGGTTTCGCTATGTGGCAATGCAGGAGCAGGGACAAGGCTAGCATCGGTCTTCCTGAGGCCCCGTGGCTGGCCAGCGTCGGGAATGGGGCTGGGGTGGATGTCCTCAATCAACCACAGAACACTTCTCTTGCCTCTTTATTCCCAATGCACCTTTGTCCCCTCTTTTTCCAGGGTCCTCACCACACACTGATGTCCCCACTCCCTGATGGTCTCCGGTGAGTTGCTGGGTGCCTCTTGGCGAATGCGCCTGGGAGACAGAGCTTCACACTTGTCCCTGCCCAGCTGTCTTTGGCGGGCGTCAAAGACCACATGCCCTACCCGGGTGCCCGACCCAGGACAGTAGGGCCTCCAGTTGTTTTGGGGAGGCATAGACTTCTGGCGATAGTTCTGGCAGGCTGAAGGGATGGTGTTCACGGGACGATACACCCAGTCTTGGCTGCCTGCTCGCCGGGGGGATGGCTGCAGCTCGATCAGTACGGGTACCTCTGAGAAGGTGTGCAGGTCACTGTAGACCACCTGGGGTTTGGAGGAGTAGGAGTTCTGACTCAGTGGAACAGAAATCCATGATAGGCGCTGCTCTGGACCCTCCTTCCGAGGAGCCTCCTCGGGTACAAATGACTTTGTCATTTGTGTTGACTTTGGGGTCTGAGGTAGGCCCGAGACCTGGACAGTGTCAGTACCTAGGACAAGGCCTGGGTTCTTGTGGTGGTTGGGACTTGGGGTAAGGCACGAATCCTTGCAGAGGCCCGATCCCCCATTAAGGCCTTGAGTCCTGGGGAGGCCATGGTCTTGGGTAAGGGCTGGGCCCTTGTGGGGGCCAGGATCTTGATTAATTCCTGGGTACTTGTGGAAGCTAGGGTCTTGGGTGCGTTCTGGGCTCCTGTGAATTCCAACATCGTGTGTATGGCCGCATCTCCTTTCGACTTCAGTGGCTTGTGTAAGGCCTGGATTCTTATGGAGATCAGAATCTTGAGTAAGGCCTACGCTTCTGTAGACTCCAGAATCTTGGGGAAGGCCTGGGTTCTTGTAGTCTCCTGAGTCTTGGGTAAGGCCTGAGCCCTTATGAAGGCCAGAGGTTTGGACCAAGCCTGGACTTTTGTTGACTCCAGAGTCTTGGGCAAGGTATGGGCTCTTACGTGGGCAAGAATCTTGGGGAAGGTCTAGACTCCTAGAGACTCCCGACTCATTCGCGTTACCTGTACTCTTATAACCTCCAGAATCTTGAGAAGGGCCTGGGCTGTTATGGAGACCAGTTGTTTGGGAGCAATCTTGGCTTTTATAGAGTATAGTCTCTTGGTTTTGTTCTAGATTCCTATAGACTCCAGAGTTTTGCATAAAGCCCGAGCTCCTCTGAATGTCAGAAGTTTGGGGAAATGGTGTGTTTTTGTGGAGGTCAGAAGGTTGGGTGAGACATGGGCTCCTAGAGATACCTCCATCTTGAATAGGACCTAGATTCTTCTGGGGGCCAGAATCTTGGGTAAGGACTAGATTCTTGGGAAGTCCAGAGTCTTGGGAAGGGCTTGGACTCTTGTAAAGATAGGGGTCTTGGGGAAGGCCTGGGGGCTTGTTCAGGCCAAGATCTTGAACAAGGCCTGGGTTCTTGTAGGGGCCTGGATCTGGGGCAAGGCCTGGGTTCCTAGGAACTCTTGAGTCTCTTGAAAGGTTTGGAGTCCTTTGGAGGTCAGAGTTTTGGTTGAGGCCCGGACTCTCGTGAAGCTCAGGGGCCTGGGGTCGGATTGGGGGTTGGAACGTCTTGGAGAGCTGGGGAGGGATGGGAAACTGGGAGGAGGGGGTGGATGGAGAAGACTTGGAGGCTGGGGGATTTTGATGGTTGGAGAGTTGACGGAGGACGAAGGATTTGGGAGGCATAAGAGGCAGAGATAGAGTGCATGGTGGAGGAATAGTGCCCGGCACGCTCTGGCCACCGGTTGGAGAATGAACGCAAGGTTGGGAAGGTATGGCACCCTTGGAGTAGACCACGCACTTGGGGTAGACTGGAGTCTGGGAGTCTGTGTGTTTCCTCTCAGAGCTGCAAGGGTGGAAGCTGCAGTAAGGGAAGGTCTTGGGCTGCAGGAACTTGTCTTTGGCGTCATTTGAGATCTTCCATTCCATATTCCCCAAGTCCAGGTAACCCAGTATGGACCCTGCGGAGGGCTTGGCACTGTCCCCACTATGTGGCTTCGGTGTCTGCTCCGCTGCACCAGAACTGCCCAGACCCTGCCCCTCTTGGGCCCTGGGGAGGGTGCCCAAGTCCTTTCTGGAATACCCAGAGTTCTGGGGCGGGCACACGTGGCATAAGTTCTGCTTTGCCCTGCGGGCATCGTAGACCACCTGGCCAGTGGAGAGGCCTTGGCTGAAGGCAGTCGGGGTAGAGGGAATAGGAGTTAGGATGGGGGTAGGTATGGTGGCAGAGACAGAGATAGGAATAGGGACAGGAGCGGTAGTCAGGGTCATGACCAGAGCTGAGGTTGGGACAGAGATTGAGCCAGGGGCTGGGGTAGCAGTTGGGGGAGGCACTGGGGCAGAGGCGGGAGCAGGGAGCAGGGTGTGAGGGGTGGGGGTATAGGTCACAGGAGCATGGGCCGGAGGGAAGGCTGGGGCATGGGCTATTGTGTGCTCGGGACTGTGACCCAGGGAATGGGCTGAGGGGTGCTCAGGGTCATGGGCCTGGGCAGCAGTGTGCTGGGTGTGCTCAGGGGTGAGGCCTGGGGGATGTGGAGAGGCCTGGGCTGAGGCATGCTCGGGGGCAGGGGCTGGGGAGAGGATCTGGGCTTGGGGGTCGGGGTGCTCAGGAGTGAGGGCCGGGGAGGAGGGCTGGGCCTGGAGGGGGTTGTGCTCAGGGGTGTGGGCTGGGGGGGAG